>NC_134693.1:142738371-142861081 GCF_050947455.1 Rhinoderma darwinii
TGGTATAACCTGGGTATCTCCTGTATATAATTATATATGTACAGCTGGTATAAGTTATACATCTTCCTGTATATAGTGATATGGAGCATGCTGGTATAACCTGGGTATCTTCTGTATATAATTATCTATGTACAGCTGGTATAAGTTATACATCTTCTTGTATATAGTGATATGGAGCATGCTGGTATAACCTGGGTATCTCCTGTATATAATTATATATGTACAGCTGGTATAAGTTATACATCTTCTTGTATATAGTGATATGGAGCATGCTGGTATAACCTGGGTATCTCCTGTATATAATTATATATGTACAGCTGGTATAAGTTATACATCTTCTTGTATATAGTGATATGGAGCATGCTGGTATAACCTGGGTATCTTCTGTATATAATTATATATGCACAGCTGGTATACATTATACATCTTCCTGTATATAGTGATATGGAGCATGCTGGTATAACCTGGGTATCTTCTGTATATAATTATATATGTACAGCTGGTATAAGTTATACATCTTCTTGTATATAGTGATATGGAGCATGCTGGTATAACCTGGGTATCTTCTGTATATAATTATATATGCACAGCTGGTATAAGTTATACATCTTCCTGTATATAGTGATATGGAGCATGCTGGTATAACCTGGGTATCTTCTGTATATAATTATATATATACAGCTGGTATACGTTATACATCTTCTTGTATATAGTGATATGGAGCATGCTGGTATAACCTGGGTATCTTCTGTATATAATTATATATGCACAGCTGGTATACGTTATACATCTTCCTGTATATAGTGATATGGAGCATGCTGGTATAACCTGGGTATCTTCTGTATATAATTATATATGTACAGCTGGTATAAGTTATACATCTTCTTGTATATAGTGATATGGAGCATGCTGGTATAACCTGGGTATCTTCTGTATATAATTATATATGCACAGCTGGTATAAGTTATACATCTTCCTGTATATAGTGATATGGAGCATGCTGGTATAACCTGGGTATCTTCTGTATATAATTATATATATACAGCTGGTATAAGTTATACATCTTCCTGTATATAGTGATATGGAGCATGCTGGTATAACCTGGGTATCTTCTGTATATAATTATATATGTACAGCTGGTATAAGTTATACATCTTCTTGTATAGAGTGATATGGAGCATGCTGGTATAACCTGGGTATCTTCTGTATATAATTATATATGTACAGCTGGTATAAGTTATACATCTTCTTGTATATAGTGATATGGAGCATGCTGGTATAACCTGGGTATCTTCTGTATATAATTATATATGTATAGCTGATATAAGTTATACATCTTCTTGTATATAGTGATATGGAGCATGCTGGTGTAACCTGGGTATCTTCTGTATATAATTATATATGTACAGCTGGTATAAGTTATACATCTTCTTGTATATAGTGATATGGAGCATGCTGGTATAACCTGGGTATCTTCTATATATAATTATATATGTACAGCTGGTATAAGTTATACATCTTCTTGTATATAGTGATATGGAGCATGCTGGTATAACCTGGGTATCTCCTGTATATAATTATATATGTACAGCTGGTATAAGTTATACATCTTCTTGTATATAATGATATGGAGCATGCCGGTATAACCCGGGTATCTTCTGTATATAATTATATATGTACAGCTGGTATAAGTTATACATCTTGTATACAGTGATATGGAGCATGCTGGTATAACCTGTGTATCTTCTGTATATAATTATATATATACAGCTGGTATAAGTTACACAACTTCCTGTATATAATGATATGGAGCATGCTGGTATAACCGGGTATCTTCTGTATATAATTATATATGTACAGCTGGTATAAGTTATACATCTTCTTGTATATAATGATATGGAGCATGCCGGTATAACCCGGGTATCTTCTGTATATAATTATATATGTACAGCTGGTATAAGTTATACATCTTGTATACAGTGATATGGAGCATGCTGGTATAACCTGGGTATCTCCTGTATATAATTATATATGTACAGCTGGTATAAGTTATACATCTTCTTGTATATAGTGATATGGAGCATGCTGGTATAACCTGGGTATCTTCTGTATATAATTATATATGTACAGCTGGTATAAGTTATACATCTTCCTGTATATAGTGATATGGAGCATGCTGGTATAACCTGGGTATCTTCTGTATATAATTATATATGTACAGCTGGTATAAGTTATACATCTTCCTGTATATAGTGATATGGAGCATGCCGGTATATCCTTGGTATCTTCTGTATATAATTATATATGTACTGCTGGTATAAGTTATACATCTTCTTGTATATAGTGATATGGAGCATGCCGGTATAACCCGGGTATCTTCTGTATATAATTATATATGTACAGCTGGTATAAGTTATACATCTTCTTGTATATAGTGATATGGAGCATGCCGGTATAACCCGGGTATCTTCTGTATATAATTATATATGTACAGCTGGTATAAGTTATACATCTTCTTGTATATAGTGATATGGAGCATGCTGGTATAACCTGGGTATCTTCTGTATATAATTATATATGTACAGCTGGTATAAGTTATACATCTTCCTGTATATAGTGATATGGAGCATGCTGGTATAACCTGGGTATCTCCTGTATATAATTATATATGTACAGCTGGTATAAGTTATACATCTTCTTGTATATAGTGATCTGGAGCATGCTGGTATAACCTGGGTATCTTCTGTATATAATTATATATGTACAGCTGGTATATGTTATACATCTTCTTGTATATAGTGATATGGAGCATGCTGGTATAACCTGGGTATCTTCTGTATATAATTATATAGGTACAGCTGGTATATGTTATACATCTTCTTGTATATAGTGATATGGAGCATGCTGGTATAACCTGGGTGTCTTCTGTATATAATTATCTATGTACAGCTGGTATAAGTTATACATCTTCTTGTATATAGTGATAAGGAGCATGCTGGTATAACCTGGGTATCTTCTGTATATAATTATATATGTACAGCTGGTATAAGTTATACATCTTCCTGTATATAATGATATGGAGCATGCTGGTATAACCTGGGTATCTTCTGTATATAATTATATATGTACAGCTGGTATAAGTTATACATCTTCCTGTATATAGTGATATGGATCATGCTGGTATAACCTGGGTATCTTCTGTATATAATTATATATGTACAGCGGGTGTAAGTTATACATCTTCCTGTATATAGTGATATGGATCATGCTGGTATAACCTGGGTATCTTCTGTATATAATTATATATGTACAGCGGGTGTAAGTTATACATCTTCTTGTATATAGTGATATGGAGCATGCCGGTATAACCCGGGTATCTTCTGTATATAATTATATATGTACAGCTGGTATAAGTTATACATCTTCTTGTATATAGTGATATGGAGCATGCTGGTATAACCTGGGTATCTTCTGTATATAATTATATATGTACAGCTGGTATAAGTTATACATCTTCCTGTATATAGTGATATGGAGCATGCTGGTATAACCTGGGTATCTCCTGTATATAATTATATATGTACAGCTGGTATAAGTTATACATCTTCCTGTATATAGTGATATGGAGCATGCTGGTATAACCTGGGTATCTTCTGTATATAATTATATATGTACAGCTGGTATAAGTTATACATCTTCTTGTATATAGTGATATGGAGCATGCTGGTATAACCTGGGTATCTCCTGTATATAATTATATATGTACAGCTGGTATAAGTTATACATCTTCTTGTATATAGTGATATGGAGCATGCTGGTATAACCTGGGTATCTCCTGTATATAATTATATATGTACAGCTGGTATAAGTTATACATCTTCTTGTATATAGTGATATGGAGCATGCTGGTATAACCTGGGTATCTTCTGTATATAATTATATATGCACAGCTGGTATAAGTTATACATCTTCCTGTATATAGTGATATGGAGCATGCTGGTATAACCTGGGTATCTCCTGTATATAATTATATATGTACAGCTGGTATAAGTTATACATCTTCTTGTATATAGTGATATGGAGCATGCTGGTATAACCTGGGTATCTTCTGTATATAATTATATATGCACAGCTGGTATAAGTTATACATCTTCCTGTATATAGTGATATGGAGCATGCTGGTATAACCTGGGTATCTTCTGTATATAATTATATATATACAGCTGGTATACGTTATACATCTTCTTGTATATAGTGATATGGAGCATGCTGGTATAACCTGGGTATCTTCTGTATATAATTATATATGCACAGCTGGTATACGTTATACATTTTCCTGTATATAGTGATATGGAGCATGCTGGTATAACCTGGGTATCTTCTGTATATAATTATATATGTACAGCTGGTATAAGTTATACATCTTCTTGTATATAGTGATATGGAGCATGCTGGTATAACCTGGGTATCTTCTGTATATAATTATATATGCACAGCTGGTATAAGTTATACATCTTCCTGTATATAGTGATATGGAGCATGCTGGTATAACCTGGGTATCTTCTGTATATAATTATATATATACAGCTGGTATAAGTTATACATCTTCCTGTATATAGTGATATGGAGCATGCTGGTATAACCTGGGTATCTTCTGTATATAATTATATATGTACAGCTGGTATAAGTTATACATCTTCTTGTATAGAGTGATATGGAGCATGCTGGTATAACCTGGGTATCTTCTGTATATAATTATATATGTACAGCTGGTATAAGTTATACATCTTCTTGTATATAGTGATATGGAGCATGCTGGTATAACCTGGGTATCTTCTGTATATAATTATATATGTATAGCTGATATAAGTTATACATCTTCTTGTATATAGTGATATGGAGCATGCTGGTGTAACCTGGGTATCTTCTGTATATAATTATATATGTACAGCTGGTATAAGTTATACATCTTCTTGTATATAGTGATATGGAGCATGCTGGTATAACCTGGGTATCTTCTATATATAATTATATATGTACAGCTGGTATAAGTTATACATCTTCTTGTATATAGTGATATGGAGCATGCTGGTATAACCTGGGTATCTCCTGTATATAATTATATATGTACAGCTGGTATAAGTTATACATCTTCTTGTATATAATGATATGGAGCATGCCGGTATAACCCGGGTATCTTCTGTATATAATTATATATGTACAGCTGGTATAAGTTATACATCTTGTATACAGTGATATGGAGCATGCTGGTATAACCTGGGTATCTTCTGTATATAATTATATATATATAGCTGGTATAAGTTACACAACTTCCTGTATATAATGATATGGAGCATGCTGGTATAACCGGGTATCTTCTGTATATAATTAAATATGTACAGCTGGTATAAGTTATACATCTTCTTGTATATAATGATATGGAGCATGCCGGTATAACCCGGGTATCTTCTGTATATAATTATATATGTACAGCTGGTATAAGTTATACATCTTGTATACAGTGATATGGAGCATGCTGGTATAACCTGGGTATCTCCTGTATATAATTATATATGTACAGCTGGTATAAGTTATACATCTTCTTGTATATAGTGATATAGAGCATGCTGGTATAACCTGGGTATCTTCTGTATATAATTATATATGTACAGCTGGTATAAGTTATACATCTTCCTGTATATAGTGATATGGAGCATGCTGGTATAACCTGGGTATCTTCTGTATATAATTATATATGTACAGCTGGTATAAGTTATACATCTTCCTGTATATAGTGATATGGAGCATGCCGGTATATCCTGGGTATCTTCTGTATATAATTATATATGTACTGCTGGTATAAGTTATACATCTTCTTGTATATAGTGATATGGAGCATGCCGGTATAACCCGGGTATCTTCTGTATATAATTATATATGTACAGCTGGTATAAGTTATACATCTTCTTGTATATAGTGATATGGAGCATGCCGGTATAACCCGGGTATCTTCTGTATATAATTATATATGTACAGCTGGTATAAGTTATACATCTTCTTGTATATAGTGATATGGAGCATGCTGGTATAACCTGGGTATCTTCTGTATATAATTATATATGTACAGCTGGTATAAGTTATACATCTTCCTGTATATAGTGATATGGAGCATGCTGGTATAACCTGGGTATCTCCTGTATATAATTATATATGTACAGCTGGTATAAGTTATACATCTTCTTGTATATAGTGATCTGGAGCATGCTGGTATAACCTGGGTATCTTCTGTATATAATTATATATGTACAGCTGGTATATGTTATACATCTTCTTGTATATAGTGATATGGAGCATGCTTGTATAACCTGGGTATCTTCTGTATATAATTATATATGTACAGCTGGTATATGTTATACATCTTCTTGTATATAGTGATATGGAGCATGCTGGTATAACCTGGGTGTCTTCTGTATATAATTATCTATGTACAGCTGGTATAAGTTATACATCTTCTTGTATATAGTGATAAGGAGCATGCTGGTATAACCTGGGTATCTTCTGTATATAATTATATATGTACAGCTGGTATAAGTTATACATCTTCCTGTATATAATGATATGGAGCATGCTGGTATAACCTGGGTATCTTCTGTATATAATTATATATGTACAGCTGGTATAAGTTATACATCTTCCTGTATATAGTGATATGGATCATGCTGGTATAACCTGGGTATCTTCTGTATATAATTATATATGTACAGCGGGTGTAAGTTATACATCTTCTTGTATATAGTGATATGGATCATGCTGGTATAACCTGGCTATCTTCTGTATATAATTATATATGTACAGCTGGTATAAGTTATACATCTTCTTGTATATAGTGATATGGAGCATGCTGGTATAACCTGGGTATCTTCTGTATATAATTATATATGTACAGCTGGTATAAGTTATACATCTTCTTGTATATAGTGATATGGGGCATGCTGGTATAACCTGGGTATCTTCTGTATATAATTATATATGTACAGCTGGTATAAGTTACACATCTTCTTGTATATAGTGATATGGAGCATGCTGGTATAACCTGGGTATCTTCTGTATATAATTATATATGTACAGCTGGTATAAGTTATACATCTTCCTGTATATAGTGATATGGAGCATGCTGGTATAACCTGGGTATCTTCTGTATATAATTATATATGTACAGCGGGTGTAAGTTATACATCTTCTTGTATATAGTGATATGGATCATGCTGGTATAACCTGGGTATCTTCTGTATATAATTATATATGTACAGCTGGTATAAGTTATACATCTTCTTGTATATAGTGATATGGAGGATGCTGGTATAACCTGGGTATCTTCTGTATATAATTATATATGTACAGCTGGTATAAGTTATACATCTTCTTCTATATAGTGATATGGAGGATGCTGGTATAACCTGGGTATCTTCTGTATATAATTATATATGTACAGCTGGTATAAGTTATACATCTTCTTGTATATAGTGATATGGAGCATGCTGGTATAACCTGGGTATCTTCTGTATATAATTATATATGTACAGCTGGTATAAGTTATACATCTTCTTGTATATAGTGATATGGAGCATGCTGCTATAACCTGGGTATCTTCCGTATATAATTATATATGTACAGCTGGTATAAGTTATACATCTTCTGTATATAGTGATATGGAGCATGCTGGTATAACCTGGGTATCTCCTGTATATAATTATATATGTACAGCTGGTATAAGTTATACATCTTCTTGTATATAGTGATATGGAGCATGCTGGTATAACCTGGGTATCTCCTGTATATAATTATATATGTACAGCTGGTATAAGTTATACATCTTCCTGTATATAGTGATATGGATCATGCTGGTATAACCTGGGTATCTTCTGTATATAATTATATATGTACAGCGGGTGTAAGTTATACATCTTCTTGTATATAGTGATATGGAGCATGCCGGTATAACCCGGGTATCTTCTGTATATAATTATATATGTACAGCTGGTATAAGTTATACATCTTCTTGTATATAGTGATATGGAGCATGCTGGTATAACCTGGGTATCTTCTGTATATAATTATATATGTACAGCTGGTATAAGTTATACATCTTCCTGTATATAGTGATATGGAGCATGCTGGTATAACCTGGGTATCTCCTGTATATAATTATATATGTACAGCTGGTATAAGTTATACATCTTCCTGTATATAGTGATATGGAGCATGCTGGTATAACCTGGGTATCTTCTGTATATAATTATATATGTACAGCTGGTATAAGTTATACATCTTCTTGTATATAGTGATATGGAGCATGCTGGTATAACCTGGGTATCTCCTGTATATAATTATATATGTACAGCTGGTATAAGTTATACATCTTCTTGTATATAGTGATATGGATAATGCTGGTATAACCTGGGTATCTCCTGTATATAATTATATATGTACAGCTGGTATAAGTTATACATCTTCTTGTATATAGTGATATGGAGCATGCTGGTATAACCTGGGTATCTTCTGTATATAATTATATATGCACAGCTGGTATACGTTATACATCTTCCTGTATATAGTGATATGGAGCATGCTGGTATAACCTGGGTATCTTCTGTATATAATTATATATGTACAGCTGGTATAAGTTATACATCTTCTTGTATATAGTGATATGGAGCATGCTGGTATAACCTGGGTATCTTCTGTATATAATTATATATGCACAGCTGGTATAAGTTATACATCTTCCTGTATATAGTGATATGGAGCATGCTGGTATAACCTGGGTATCTTCTGTATATAATTATATATATACAGCTGGTATACGTTATACATCTTCTTGTATATAGTGATATGGAGCATGCTGGTATAACCTGGGTATCTTCTGTATATAATTATATATGCACAGCTGGTATACGTTATACATCTTCCTGTATATAGTGATATGGAGCATGCTGGTATAACCTGGGTATCTTCTGTATATAATTATATATGTACAGCTGGTATAAGTTATACATATTCTTGTATATAGTGATATGGAGCATGCTGGTATAACCTGGGTATCTTCTGTATATAATTATATATGCACAGCTGGTATAAGTTATACATCTTCCTGTATATAGTGATATGGAGCATGCTGGTATAACCTGGGTATCTTCTGTATATAATTATATATATACAGCTGGTATAAGTTATACATCTTCCTGTATATAGTGATATGGAGCATGCTGGTATAACCTGGGTATCTTCTGTATATAATTATATATGTACAGCTGGTATAAGTTATACATCTTCTTGTATAGAGTGATATGGAGCATGCTGGTATAACCTGGGTATCTTCTGTATATAATTATATATGTACGGCTGGTATAAGTTATACATCTTCTTGTATATAGTGATATGGAGCATGCTGGTATAACCTAGGTATCTTCTGTATATAATTATATATGTATAGCTGATATAAGTTATACATCTTCTTGTATATAGTGATATGGAGCATGCTGGTGTAACCTGGGTATCTTCTGTATATAATTATATATGTACAGCTGGTATAAGTTATACATCTTCTTGTATATAGTGATATGGAGCATGCTGGTATAACCTGGGTATCTTCTATATATAATTATATATGTACAGCTGGTATAAGTTATACATCTTCTTGTATATAGTGATATGGAGCATGCTGGTATAACCTGGGTATCTCCTGTATATAATTATATATGTACAGCTGGTATAAGTTATACATCTTCTTGTATATAATGATATGGAGCATGCCGGTATAACCCGGGTATCTTCTGTATATAATTATATATGTACAGCTGGTATAAGTTATACATCTTGTATACAGTGATATGGAGCATGCTGGTATAACCTGGGTATCTTCTGTATATAATTATATATATACAGCTGGTATAAGTTACACAACTTCCTGTATATAATGATATGGAGCATGCTGGTATAACCGGGTATCTTCTGTATATAATTATATATGTACAGCTGGTATAAGTTATACATCTTCTTGTATATAATGATATGGAGCATGCCGGTATAACCGGGTATCTTCTGTATATAATTATATATGTACAGCTGGTATAAGTTATACATCTTCTTGTATATAATGATATGGAGCATGCCGGTATAACCCGGGTATCTTCTGTATATAATTATATATGTACAGCTGGTATAAGTTATACATCTTGTATACAGTGATATGGAGCATGCTGGTATAACCTGGGTATCTCCTGTATATAATTATATATGTACAGCTGGTATAAGTTATACATCTTCTTGTATATAGTGATATGGATCATGCTGGTATAACCTGGGTATCTTCTGTATATAATTATATATGTACAGCTGGTATAAGTTATACATCTTCTTGTATATAGTGATATGGAGGATGCTGGTATAACCTGGGTATCTTCTGTATATAATTATATATGTACAGCTGGTATAAGTTATACATCTTCTTCTATATAGTGATATGGAGTATGCTGGTATAACCTGGGTATCTTCTGTATATAATTATATATGTACAGCTGGTATAAGTTATACATCTTCTTGTATATAGTGATATGGAGCATGCTGGTATAACCTGGGTATCTTCTGTATATAATTATATATGTACAGCTGGTATAAGTTATACATCCTCCTGTATATAGTGATATGGAGCATGCTGCTATAACCTGGGTATCTTCTGTATATAATTATATATGTGCAGCTGGTATAAGTTATACATCCTCCTGTATATAGTGATATGGAGCATGCTGGTATAACCTGGGTATCTTCTGTATATAATTATATGTGTACAGCTGGTATAAGTTATACATCTTCTTGTATATAGTGATATGAAGCATGCTGGCATAACCTGGGTATCCTCTGTATATAATTATATATGTACAGCTGATATAATTTGTACATCTTCTTGTATAAAGTGATATGGAGCATGCTGGTATAACCAGGGCATCTTCTGTATATAATTATATATGTACAGCTGGTATAAGGTATACATCTTCTTGTATATAGTGATATGGAGCATCCTGGTATAACCTGGGTATCTTCTATATATAATTATATATGTACAGCTGGTATAAGTTATACATCTTCTTGTATATAGTGATTTGGAGCATGCTGGTATAACCTGGGTATCTTCTGTATATAATTATATATGTACAGCTGGTATAAGTTATACATCTTCTTGTATATAGTGATATGGAGCATGCTGGTATAACCTGGGTATCTTCTGTATATAATTATATATATATGTATAGCTGGTATAAGTTATACATCTTCTTGTATATAGTGATATGGAGCATGCTGGTATAACCTGGGTATCTTCTGTATATAATTATATATGTACAGCTGGTATAAGTTATACTTCTTGTATATAGTGATATGGAGCATGCTGGTATAACCTGGGTATCTCCTGTATATAATTATATATGTACAGCTGGTATAAGTTATACATCTTCTTGTATATAGTGATATGGAGCATGCTGGTATAACCTGGGTATCTTCTGTATATAATTATATATGTACAGCTGGTATAAATTATACATCTTCTTGTATATAGTGATATGGAGCATGCTGGTATAACCTGGGTATCTTCTGTATATAATTATATATGTATAGCTGATATAAGTTATACATCTTCTTGTATATAGTGATATGGAGCATGCTGGTGTAACCTGGGTATCTTCTGTATATAATTATATATGTACAGCTGGTATAAGTTATACATCTTCTTGTATATAGTGATATGGAGCATGCTGGTATAACCTGGGTATCTTCTATATATAATTATATATGTACAGCTGGTATAAGTTATACATCTTCTTGTATATAGTGATATGGAGCATGCTGGTATAACCTGGGTATCTCCTGTATATAATTATATATGTACAGCTGGTATAAGTTATACATCTTCTTGTATATAATGATATGGAGCATGCCGGTATAACCCGGGTATCTTCTGTATATAATTATATATGTACAGCTGGTATAAGTTATACATCTTGTATACAGTGATATGGAGCATGCTGGTATAACCTGGGTATCTTCTGTATATAATTATATATATACAGCTGGTATAAGTTACACAACTTCCTGTATATAATGATATGGAGCATGCTGGTATAACCGGGTATCTTCTGTATATAATTATATATGTACAGCTGGTATAAGTTATACATCTTCTTGTATATAATGATATGGAGCATGCCGGTATAACCCGGGTATCTTCTGTATATAATTATATATGTACAGCTGGTATAAGTTATACATCTTGTATACAGTGATATGGAGTATGCTGGTATAACCTGGGTATCTTCTGTATATAATTATATATGTACAGCGGGTGTAAGTTATACATCTTCTTGTATATAGTGATATGGATCATGCTGGTATAACCTGGCTATCTTCTGTATATAATTATATATGTACAGCTGGTATAAGTTATACATCTTCTTGTATATAGTGATATGGAGCATGCTGGTATAACCTGGGTATCTTCTGTATATAATTATATATGTACAGCTGGTATAAGTTATACATCTTCTTGTATATAGTGATATGGGGCATGCTGGTATAACCTGGGTATCTTCTGTATATAATTATATATGTACAGCTGGTATAAGTTACACATCTTCTTGTATATAGTGATATGGAGCATGCTGGTATAACCTGGGTATCTTCTGTATATAATTATATATGTACAGCTGGTATAAGTTATACATCTTCCTGTATATAGTGATATGGAGCATGCTGGTATAACCTGGGTATCTTCTGTATATAATTATATATGTACAGCGGGTGTAAGTTATACATCTTCTTGTATATAGTGATATGGATCATGCTGGTATAACCTGGGTATCTTCTGTATATAATTATATATGTACAGCTGGTATAAGTTATACATCTTCTTGTATATAGTGATATGGAGGATGCTGGTATAACCTGGGTATCTTCTGTATATAATTATATATGTACAGCTGGTATAAGTTATACATCTTCTTCTATATAGTGATATGGAGGATGCTGGTATAACCTGGGTATCTTCTGTATATAATTATATATGTACAGCTGGTATAAGTTATACATCTTCTTGTATATAGTGATATGGAGCATGCTGGTATAACCTGGGTATCTTCTGTATATAATTATATATGTACAGCTGGTATAAGTTATACATCTTCTTGTATATAGTGATATGGAGCATGCTGCTATAACCTGGGTATCTTCCGTATATAATTATATATGTACAGCTGGTATAAGTTATACATCTTCTGTATATAGTGATATGGAGCATGCTGGTATAACCTGGGTATCTCCTGTATATAATTATATATGTACAGCTGGTATAAGTTATACATCTTCTTGTATATAGTGATATGGAGCATGCTGGTATAACCTGGGTATCTCCTGTATATAATTATATATGTACAGCTGGTATAAGTTATACATCTTCCTGTATATAGTGATATGGATCATGCTGGTATAACCTGGGTATCTTCTGTATATAATTATATATGTACAGCGGGTGTAAGTTATACATCTTCTTGTATATAGTGATATGGAGCATGCCGGTATAACCCGGGTATCTTCTGTATATAATTATATATGTACAGCTGGTATAAGTTATACATCTTCTTGTATATAGTGATATGGAGCATGCTGGTATAACCTGGGTATCTTCTGTATATAATTATATATGTACAGCTGGTATAAGTTATACATCTTCCTGTATATAGTGATATGGAGCATGCTGGTATAACCTGGGTATCTCCTGTATATAATTATATATGTACAGCTGGTATAAGTTATACATCTTCCTGTATATAGTGATATGGAGCATGCTGGTATAACCTGGGTATCTTCTGTATATAATTATATATGTACAGCTGGTATAAGTTATACATCTTCTTGTATATAGTGATATGGAGCATGCTGGTATAACCTGGGTATCTCCTGTATATAATTATATATGTACAGCTGGTATAAGTTATACATCTTCTTGTATATAGTGATATGGATAATGCTGGTATAACCTGGGTATCTCCTGTATATAATTATATATGTACAGCTGGTATAAGTTATACATCTTCTTGTATATAGTGATATGGAGCATGCTGGTATAACCTGGGTATCTTCTGTATATAATTATATATGCACAGCTGGTATACGTTATACATCTTCCTGTATATAGTGATATGGAGCATGCTGGTATAACCTGGGTATCTTCTGTATATAATTATATATGTACAGCTGGTATAAGTTATACATCTTCTTGTATATAGTGATATGGAGCATGCTGGTATAACCTGGGTATCTTCTGTATATAATTATATATGCACAGCTGGTATAAGTTATACATCTTCCTGTATATAGTGATATGGAGCATGCTGGTATAACCTGGGTATCTTCTGTATATAATTATATATATACAGCTGGTATACGTTATACATCTTCTTGTATATAGTGATATGGAGCATGCTGGTATAACCTGGGTATCTTCTGTATATAATTATATATGCACAGCTGGTATACGTTATACATCTTCCTGTATATAGTGATATGGAGCATGCTGGTATAACCTGGGTATCTTCTGTATATAATTATATATGTACAGCTGGTATAAGTTATACATATTCTTGTATATAGTGATATGGAGCATGCTGGTATAACCTGGGTATCTTCTGTATATAATTATATATGCACAGCTGGTATAAGTTATACATCTTCCTGTATATAGTGATATGGAGCATGCTGGTATAACCTGGGTATCTTCTGTATATAATTATATATATACAGCTGGTATAAGTTATACATCTTCCTGTATATAGTGATATGGAGCATGCTGGTATAACCTGGGTATCTTCTGTATATAATTATATATGTACAGCTGGTATAAGTTATACATCTTCTTGTATAGAGTGATATGGAGCATGCTGGTATAACCTGGGTATCTTCTGTATATAATTATATATGTACGGCTGGTATAAGTTATACATCTTCTTGTATATAGTGATATGGAGCATGCTGGTATAACCTGGGTATCTTCTGTATATAATTATATATGTATAGCTGATATAAGTTATACATCTTCTTGTATATAGTGATATGGAGCATGCTGGTGTAACCTGGGTATCTTCTGTATATAATTATATATGTACAGCTGGTATAAGTTATACATCTTCTTGTATATAGTGATATGGAGCATGCTGGTATAACCTGGGTATCTTCTATATATAATTATATATGTACAGCTGGTATAAGTTATACATCTTCTTGTATATAGTGATATGGAGCATGCTGGTATAACCTGGGTATCTCCTGTATATAATTATATATGTACAGCTGGTATAAGTTATACATCTTCTTGTATATAATGATATGGAGCATGCCGGTATAACCCGGGTATCTTCTGTATATAATTATATATGTACAGCTGGTATAAGTTATACATCTTGTATACAGTGATATGGAGCATGCTGGTATAACCTGGGTATCTTCTGTATATAATTATATATATACAGCTGGTATAAGTTACACAACTTCCTGTATATAATGATATGGAGCATGCTGGTATAACCGGGTATCTTCTGTATATAATTATATATGTACAGCTGGTATAAGTTATACATCTTCTTGTATATAATGATATGGAGCATGCCGGTATAACCGGGTATCTTCTGTATATAATTATATATGTACAGCTGGTATAAGTTATACATCTTCTTGTATATAATGATATGGAGCATGCCGGTATAACCCGGGTATCTTCTGTATATAATTATATATGTACAGCTGGTATAAGTTATACATCTTGTATACAGTGATATGGAGCATGCTGGTATAACCTGGGTATCTCCTGTATATAATTATATATGTACAGCTGGTATAAGTTATACATCTTCTTGTATATAGTGATATGGATCATGCTGGTATAACCTGGGTATCTTCTGTATATAATTATATATGTACAGCTGGTATAAGTTATACATCTTCTTGTATATAGTGATATGGAGGATGCTGGTATAACCTGGGTATCTTCTGTATATAATTATATATGTACAGCTGGTATAAGTTATACATCTTCTTCTATATAGTGATATGGAGTATGCTGGTATAACCTGGGTATCTTCTGTATATAATTATATATGTACAGCTGGTATAAGTTATACATCTTCTTGTATATAGTGATATGGAGCATGCTGGTATAACCTGGGTATCTTCTGTATATAATTATATATGTACAGCTGGTATAAGTTATACATCCTCCTGTATATAGTGATATGGAGCATGCTGCTATAACCTGGGTATCTTCTGTATATAATTATATATGTGCAGCTGGTATAAGTTATACATCCTCCTGTATATAGTGATATGGAGCATGCTGGTATAACCTGGGTATCTTCTGTATATAATTATATGTGTACAGCTGGTATAAGTTATACATCTTCTTGTATATAGTGATATGAAGCATGCTGGCATAACCTGGGTATCCTCTGTATATAATTATATATGTACAGCTGATATAATTTGTACATCTTCTTGTATAAAGTGATATGGAGCATGCTGGTATAACCAGGGCATCTTCTGTATATAATTATATATGTACAGCTGGTATAAGGTATACATCTTCTTGTATATAGTGATATGGAGCATCCTGGTATAACCTGGGTATCTTCTATATATAATTATATATGTACAGCTGGTATAAGTTATACATCTTCTTGTATATAGTGATTTGGAGCATGCTGGTATAACCTGGGTATCTTCTGTATATAATTATATATGTACAGCTGGTATAAGTTATACATCTTCTTGTATATAGTGATATGGAGCATGCTGGTATAACCTGGGTATCTTCTGTATATAATTATATATATATGTATAGCTGGTATAAGTTATACATCTTCTTGTATATAGTGATATGGAGCATGCTGGTATAACCTGGGTATCTTCTGTATATAATTATATATGTACAGCTGGTATAAGTTATACTTCTTGTATATAGTGATATGGAGCATGCTGGTATAACCTGGGTATCTCCTGTATATAATTATATATGTACAGCTGGTATAAGTTATACATCTTCTTGTATATAGTGATATGGAGCATGCTGGTATAACCTGGGTATCTTCTGTATATAATTATATATGTACAGCTGGTATAAATTATACATCTTCTTGTATATAGTGATATGGAGCATGCTGGTATAACCTGGGTATCTTCTGTATATAATTATATATGTATAGCTGATATAAGTTATACATCTTCTTGTATATAGTGATATGGAGCATGCTGGTGTAACCTGGGTATCTTCTGTATATAATTATATATGTACAGCTGGTATAAGTTATACATCTTCTTGTATATAGTGATATGGAGCATGCTGGTATAACCTGGGTATCTTCTATATATAATTATATATGTACAGCTGGTATAAGTTATACATCTTCTTGTATATAGTGATATGGAGCATGCTGGTATAACCTGGGTATCTCCTGTATATAATTATATATGTACAGCTGGTATAAGTTATACATCTTCTTGTATATAATGATATGGAGCATGCCGGTATAACCCGGGTATCTTCTGTATATAATTATATATGTACAGCTGGTATAAGTTATACATCTTGTATACAGTGATATGGAGCATGCTGGTATAACCTGGGTATCTTCTGTATATAATTATATATATACAGCTGGTATAAGTTACACAACTTCCTGTATATAATGATATGGAGCATGCTGGTATAACCGGGTATCTTCTGTATATAATTATATATGTACAGCTGGTATAAGTTATACATCTTCTTGTATATAATGATATGGAGCATGCCGGTATAACCCGGGTATCTTCTGTATATAATTATATATGTACAGCTGGTATAAGTTATACATCTTGTATACAGTGATATGGAGCATGCTGGTATAACCTGGGTATCTCCTGTATATAATTATATATGTACAGCTGGTATAAGTTATACATCTTCTTGTATATAGTGATATGGATCATGCTGGTATAACCTGGGTATCTTCTGTATATAATTATATATGTACAGCTGGTATAAGTTATACATCTTCTTGTATATAGTGATATGGAGGATGCTGGTATAACCTGGGTATCTTCTGTATATAATTATATATGTACAGCTGGTATAAGTTATACATCTTCTTCTATATAGTGATATGGAGTATGCTGGTATAACCTGGGTATCTTCTGTATATAATTATATATGTACAGCTGGTATAAGTTATACATCTTCTTGTATATAGTGATATGGAGCATGCTGGTATAACCTGGGTATCTTCTGTATATAATTATATATGTACAGCTGGTATAAGTTATACATCCTCCTGTATATAGTGATATGGAGCATGCTGCTATAACCTGGGTATCTTCTGTATATAATTATATATGTGCAGCTGGTATAAGTTATACATCCTCCTGTATATAGTGATATGGAGCATGCTGGTATAACCTGGGTATCTTCTGTATATAATTATATGTGTACAGCTGGTATAAGTTATACATCTTCTTGTATATAGTGATATGAAGCATGCTGGCATAACCTGGGTATCCTCTGTATATAATTATATATGTACAGCTGATATAATTTATACATCTTCTTGTATAAAGTGATATGGAGCATGCTGGTATAACCAGGGCATCTTCTGTATATAATTATATATGTACAGCTGGTATAAGGTATACATCTTCTTGTATATAGTGATATGGAGCATCCTGGTATAACCTGGGTATCTTCTATATATAATTATATATGTACAGCTGGTATAAGTTATACATCTTCTTGTATATAGTGATTTGGAGCATGCTGGTATAACCTGGGTATCTTCTGTATATAATTATATATGTACAGCTGGTATAAGTTATACATCTTCTTGTATATAGTGATATGGAGCATGCTGGTATAACCTGGGTATCTTCTGTATATAATTATATATATATGTATAGCTGGTATAAGTTATACATCTTCTTGTATATAGTGATATGGAGCATGCTGGTATAACCTGGGTATCTTCTGTATATAATTATATATGTACAGCTGGTATAAGTTATACTTCTTGTATATAGTGATATGGAGCATGCTGGTATAACCTGGGTATCTCCTGTATATAATTATATATGTACAGCTGGTATAAGTTATACATCTTCTTGTATATAGTGATATGGAGCATGCTGGTATAACCTGGGTATCTTCTGTATATAATTATATATGTACAGCTGGTATAAATTATACATCTTCTTGTATATAGTGATATGGAGCATGCTGGTATAACCTGGGTATCTTCTGTATATAATTATATATGTATAGCTGATATAAGTTATACATCTTCTTGTATATAGTGATATGGAGCATGCTGGTGTAACCTGGGTATCTTCTGTATATAATTATATATGTACAGCTGGTATAAGTTATACATCTTCTTGTATATAGTGATATGGAGCATGCTGGTATAACCTGGGTATCTTCTATATATAATTATATATGTACAGCTGGTATAAGTTATACATCTTCTTGTATATAGTGATATGGAGCATGCTGGTATAACCTGGGTATCTCCTGTATATAATTATATATGTACAGCTGGTATAAGTTATACATCTTCTTGTATATAATGATATGGAGCATGCCGGTATAACCCGGGTATCTTCTGTATATAATTATATATGTACAGCTGGTATAAGTTATACATCTTGTATACAGTGATATGGAGCATGCTGGTATAACCTGGGTATCTTCTGTATATAATTATATATATACAGCTGGTATAAGTTACACAACTTCCTGTATATAATGATATGGAGCATGCTGGTATAACCGGGTATCTTCTGTATATAATTATATATGTACAGCTGGTATAAGTTATACATCTTCTTGTATATAATGATATGGAGCATGCCGGTATAACCCGGGTATCTTCTGTATATAATTATATATGTACAGCTGGTATAAGTTATACATCTTGTATACAGTGATATGGAGCATGCTGGTATAACCTGGGTATCTCCTGTATATAATTATATATGTACAGCTGGTATAAGTTATACATCTTCTTGTATATAGTGATATGGATCATGCTGGTATAACCTGGGTATCTTCTGTATATAATTATATATGTACAGCTGGTATAAGTTATACATCTTCTTGTATATAGTGATATGGAGGATGCTGGTATAACCTGGGTATCTTCTGTATATAATTATATATGTACAGCTGGTATAAGTTATACATCTTCTTCTATATAGTGATATGGAGTATGCTGGTATAACCTGGGTATCTTCTGTATATAATTATATATGTACAGCTGGTATAAGTTATACATCTTCTTGTATATAGTGATATGGAGCATGCTGGTATAACCTGGGTATCTTCTGTATATAATTATATATGTACAGCTGGTATAAGTTATACATCCTCCTGTATATAGTGATATGGAGCATGCTGCTATAACCTGGGTATCTTCTGTATATAATTATATATGTGCAGCTGGTATAAGTTATACATCCTCCTGTATATAGTGATATGGAGCATGCTGGTATAACCTGGGTATCTTCTGTATATAATTATATGTGTACAGCTGGTATAAGTTATACATCTTCTTGTATATAGTGATATGAAGCATGCTGGCATAACCTGGGTATCCTCTGTATATAATTATATATGTACAGCTGATATAATTTATACATCTTCTTGTATAAAGTGATATGGAGCATGCTGGTATAACCAGGGCATCTTCTGTATATAATTATATATGTACAGCTGGTATAAGGTATACATCTTCTTGTATATAGTGATATGGAGCATCCTGGTATAACCTGGGTATCTTCTATATATAATTATATATGTACAGCTGGTATAAGTTATACATCTTCTTGTATATAGTGATTTGGAGCATGCTGGTATAACCTGGGTATCTTCTGTATATAATTATATATGTACAGCTGGTATAAGTTATACATCTTCTTGTATATAGTGATATGGAGCATGCTGGTATAACCTGGGTATCTTCTGTATATAATTATATATATATGTATAGCTGGTATAAGTTATACATCTTCTTGTATATAGTGATATGGAGCATGCTGGTATAACCTGGGTATCTTCTGTATATAATTATATATGTACAGCTGGTATAAGTTATACTTCTTGTATATAGTGATATGGAGCATGCTGGTATAACCTGGGTATCTCCTGTATATAATTATATATGTACAGCTGGTATAAGTTATACATCTTCTTGTATATAGTGATATGGAGCATGCTGGTATAACCTGGGTATCTTCTGTATATAATTATATATGTACAGCTGGTATAAATTATACATCTTCTTGTATATAGTGATATGGAGCATGCTGGTATAACCTGGGTATCTTCTATATATAATTATATATGTACAGCTGGTATAAGTTATACATCTTCTTGTATACAGTGATATGGAGCATGCTGGTATAACCTGGGTATCTTCTGTATATAATTATATATGTACAGCTGGTATAAATTATACATCTTCTTGTATATAGTGATATGGAGCATGCTGGTATAACCTGGGTATCTTCTATATATAATTATATATGTACAGCTGGTATAAGTTATACATCTTCTTGTATACAGTGATATGGAGCATGCTGGTATAACCTGGGTATCTTCTGTATATAATTATATAGGTACAGCTGGTATAAGTTATACATGTTCTTGTATATAGTGATATGGAGCATGCTGGTATAACCCGGGTATCTTCTGTACATAATTATATATGTACAGCTGGTATAAGTTATACATCTTCTTGTATATAGTGATATGGAGCATGCTGGTATAACCTGGGTATCTTCTGTGTATAATTATATATGTACAGCTGGTATAAGTTATACATCTTCCTGTATATAGTGATATGGAGCATGCTGGTATAACCTGGGTATCTTCTGTATATAATTATATATGTACAGCTGGTATAAGTTATACATCTTCTTGTATATAGTGATATGGAGCATGCTGGTATAACCTGGGTATCTTCTGTATATAATTATATATGTACAGCTGGTATAAGTTATACATCTTCTTGTATATAGTGATATGGAGCATGCTGGTATAACCTGGGTATCTTCTGTATATAATTATATATGTACAGCTGGTATAAGTTATACATCTTCTTGTATATAGTGATATGGGGCATGCTGGTATAACCTGGGTATCTTCTGTATATAATTATATATGTACAGCTGGTATAAGTTACACATCTTCTTGTATATAGTGATATGGAGCATGCTGGTATAACCTGGGTATCTCCTGTATATAATTATATATGTACAGCTGGTATAAGTTATACATCTTCTTGTATATAGTGATATGGAGCATGCTGGTATAACCTGGGTATCTTCTGTATATAATTATATATGTACAGCTGGTATAAGTTATACATCTTCCTGTATATAGTGATATGGAGCATGCTGGTATAACATGGGTATCTTCTGTATATAATTATATATGTACAGCTGGTATAAGTTACACATCTTCTTGTATACAGTGATATGGAGCATTCTGGTATAACCCGGGTATCTTCGGTATATAATTATATATGTACAGCTGGTATAAGTTATACATCTTCTTGTATATAGTGATATGGAGCATGCTGGTATAACCTGGGTATATTCTGTATATAATTATATATGTACAGCTGGTATAAGTTATACATCTTCTTGTATATTTGTGATATGGTGCATGCTGGTGTAACCTGGGTATCTTCTGTATATAATTATATATGTACAGCTGGTATAAGTTATACATCTTCTTGTATATAGTGATATGGAGCATGCATATATATCCTGGGTATCTTCTGTATATAATTATATATGTACAGCTGGTATAAGTTATACATCTTCCTGTATATAGTGATATGGAGCATGCTGGTATAACCTGGGTATCTTCTGTATATAATTATATATGTACATCTGGTATAAGTTACACATCTTCCTGTATATAGTGATATGGAGCATGCTGGTATAACCCGGGTATCTTCTGTATATAATTATATATGAACAGATGGTATAAGTTATACATCTTCTTGTATATAGTGATATGGAGCATGCTGGTATACCCTGGGTATCTTCTGTATATAATTATATATGTACAGCTGGTATAAGTTATACATCTTCTGTATATAGTGATATGGAGCATGCTGATATAACCTGGGTATCTCCTGTATATAATTATATATGTACAGCTGGTATAAGTTATACATCTTCTTGTATATAGTGATATGGAGCATGCTGGTATAACCTGGGTATCTTCTGTATATAATTATATATATGTACAGCTGGTATAAGTTATACATCTTCCTGTATATAGTGATATGGAGCATGCTGGTATAACCTGGGTATCTTCTGTATATAATTATATATGTACATCTGGTATAAGTTACACATCTTCCTGTATATAGTGATATGGAGCATGCTGGTATAACCCGGGTATCTTCTGTATATAATTATATATGAACAGATGGTATAAGTTATACATCTTCTTGTATATAGTGATATGGAGCATGCTGGTATACCCTGGGTATCTTCTGTATATAATTATATATGTACAGCTGGTATAAGTTATACATCTTCTGTATATAGTGATATGGAGCATGCTGGTATAACCTGGGTATCTCCTGTATATAATTATATATGTACAGCTGGTATAAGTTATACATCTTCTTGTATATAGTGATATGGAGCATGCTGGTATAACCTGGGTATCTCCTGTATATAATTATATATATGTACAGCTGGTATATGTTATACATCTTCTTGTATATAGTGATATGGAGCATGCTGGTATAACCTGGGTATCTTCTGTATATTATTATATATGTACAGCTGGTATAAGTTATACATCTTCTTGTATATAGTGATATGGAGCATGCTGGTATAGCCTGGGTATCTTCTGTATATTATTATATATGTACAGCTGGTATAAGTTATACATCTTCTTGTATATAGTGATATGGAGCATGCTGGTATAACCTGGGTATCTTCTGTATATAATTATATATGTACAGCTGGTATAAGTTATACATCTTCTTGTATATAGTGATATGGAGCATGCTGGTATAACCTGGGTATCTTCTGTATATAATTATATATGTACAGCTGGTATAACCTGGGCACTACTTTGTATATTACTATGTGTTTATTTTTTTTACCATCGTAGTTGGTTTAGATATTTTTTATTTGAAAACAGAATTTGACTTTCGTTGCCATTTTGAGAACTTTTTCACAGTCGGAGCTTTTGCAAACTGATTCCAAATTGGTTCGGAACATGTGGAAAGCAAATTAAAAAGTTGAATGCAGAATATTTAACAACTTCTAATCTCATCTCCAATCTTAAATCCCACATTTCTCCCTTTTTTCCATGTGCCTGCGCTGATCACGTAGAGTCACTATGGCTGGAGGACATGTATATGATATAAATTAGACCAATCCTATTGAGCGGGGGGCAGTGGGGGTGGGGTACTGAGGCCCCCGTTGAGTAGATGGTTATTTTAGGAGCCGCAGGAGTCAGCGGGATGCGATCCTACAGCATTGCTTTCCTGCTCGCGGGTCCCTGTTTTTCTCGGCTTCTATAACCCAGAGCAGGAGACTGGTAATGAGAATCTGCCTCGGAGCACAGATAACTATAATAGTCATTAAACTCAATAAAAAGCTAAAAATGGGGAAGATGGCCACTTCTGGCGTCCCCGTGCGACAATTAACATTCACAGCGGTTTGTCAATTAACTTGAGGAAATCTCGCCATATCGCGCATCCCGGCCAAGATATTGTGCTATTTTTCACGGTTTGGCCTGCGCAGATGGAAACACCTTTTAGTTCCAGCGCGGAGTTATTAGAGAATTAGTCCACGGTTTTATTTGCGCATTCTGAATAGATGCAATGCCTCAAAATAACGCTATCGAATTTCCATAAACTCCCAAGACAATTTTAGTCTCATTAGAGGAGAGGAAACCGGGGCAATGGCAGTAACGCGCAGCATTATAGGCAAATTATTAGTCTCTTTACTGAGCACTCTTAAAGGAACAGGGACCTATAAAAAGAGTAGGCAACAATTTCATATACTTTGTGTTTCAATTCCTCAACATTTTCAAAAGTTTCTGCTTGCTGTCAGTGAATGGGACTATTTTTGTTTCAATTCGGAGCCTGAAACCTGTCTTGATCATGTCCAACTGACATATGGATTTCCATTCACAGACAGAATGCAGAGCTCTTGAAAAGGAATAGGAATTGAAATGCAAAGTTTACTAGAAAGTTGCAAAAGTTGAAATGATGATGATGACTTATTTAAATAAAACTGGAAACAACATTTAAGCCCAACTTTCTTGGTTGAAGGTACTGGCGTTCAAGTTGCACCAAAAACACAACAAAAATGCGCAAAGTGAACGCTGCCTAAAGGGGTCTTTAATTAAAGGGTAACTAAATGCTCAACATGTAATAGTGACATGTCAGGAAATTTGATTGCTGGGGGTCCGAGCACCGAGATACCCACTGATCGCTAAAACAAAGCGGCAGAAGTGCTTTTTCCGGAAAGCCGATGTATCGGAGGGCGGGCTCATAGACTTTCTATTGAGTCCACACACCGCTACATTGATTTACGGAAAAATCCAAACAGACACGAAGAACTTCTGCCACTTTGTTTTAGCCTAATAGCTGCAGGAATGGCAAGTCACTCATTCATTATGACTAAATGATCATTTTAAATCTCATTAGACCAGAGCAATGCAGCGCCCCCCGCTGGTGCCTTGCTCACACTTATACATCCTGCTCACTCGCCCCCTTCCCTCCTGGAAAAGTGTAAGGCAGAATGACCATTGGGTTTGTTTCTTGTATGACTAAAATTGTGGAGAGGGTGAGTTTTATGCCAGTAGGGGGCACTAACCAGAGTTGGGGGTTCTCCTTGTCACCAGGATCAATAGCAGCTGCCTCTGTTGATAATGTACTACATTGCCTATCATTCACATCCGCAAATTATTGGTGCTCTCCCCTCCCCCCATAGACAGACTATAAGTAACTTCTGGTGGACACCCAGGATAATGGCTGAATGTAGCCCAGTGAGCTTACAATCCGATCATTCCTACTTACAAACTATAAGATTGATAACGATTGATCAGATAATTGCTACTTATGCGATATATGAAGTTGGGTTCCCTTTAAGACGTTACAATGCATGCGTGTGACATAGTTTCAAATTTTTCACACATTTTTATTAAATTGATTGAAAGGCATTGGGATTAGGAACGCCAGATAACATCCAATATGGCTACTGCTCAAAAGTTGTCACCCAGTTTTTCCGGACCCCTGAATGGCATCTACAGTGATGCCCCCCTGCCCCCATATTGCTGTATAACCAGGCAGATTTGCCATTCAGGACTCAGGAGAAGGACGTATATTTACTGTGGATGTGGATCACGATTTCTGCTCATGATATCTACAGATTATATTTAATTGGCTTTCACATCCACCTCGGACGTCGTGCAGAATTTCTGATTACAAGACAAGTCGCCTTCTTATCGGGTATTAATATTTATCATTACCGGGGGGTTAATCTCAGGGGTCAGCGAGGGATTGTCAAACAATGTGGACCTTGTCTCGCTGGATGTGACCCCCTGTCCCATTAATTGGCCGCGCTCAGCATCCGCTCACATTAAAGTCCTCAGGTGTTGGATTTGTGAACCTGTCTTGTTTCTGATTACATGCGATGGCTACTGGCACGCCGGGCGGATTCTAAGAATCCATCTTCAATAGGAGCTCGTCCTGAGAGAATACCGGGGAATTTAACTGCGGGATCAGGCTAATCTCTAGGACAAGAGTAGCTCCGGCTTTCAACTGCGTTAACACGTAAGATATAAAGCTGAGCAAAGTCAAAAATGAAAGGAACAATATAATATAAATGGAAATTGAACTCGCCGCGTTACATTCAATAAATCCAATGCAATGTCAGGACATTGGAGGAAAGACACCTGCTCAGATACAAAGGGAATACAAAGCTGCCAACGTCTGAGCTACTTAGATGCCAAATGAGATAGCGGCGGCCGCTGGCAGCGTAAGGAAGCGGCGTCATAAAACAGACCGGGCTGCGTGTCTATGCACAGGGGGAGATTCGGACACTCATCATCTGCGGACGGTGCGGCAGTGATGTCTGACACTGGAATTATCAGAAATGTCTGGACAGATTTGGATTTTATTTATTTTGATTTCTTTACCAAAGTTCAATAGTAGGCCATAAATGATGAGTCATTGGATGATGATGATGATGATGATGGTGATGGTGATGGGCCATAGGGTTGGTTTGGGATATGATTGGTTAGTGTTGGTTTGGGATAGAGTTGTTTTTCGATATGATTTAGTGTTAGTTTGGGATAGGGTTGGTTAGGGTTGGTTTGGGATAGGGTTGGTTAGGGTTGGTTTGGGATATGATGGGTTAGTGTTGGTTTGGGATATGATTGGTTAGTGTTGGTTTGGGATAGAGTTGGTTTGGGATATGATTGGTTAGTGTTGATTTGGGATATGATTGGTTAGTGTTGGTTTGGGATAGAGTTGGTTTGGGATATGATTGGTTAGTGTTAGTTTGGGATAGGGTTGGTTAGGGTTGGTTTCGGATATGATTGGTTAGGGTTGGTTTAGGATAGGTTTGGTTAGGGTTGGTTTGGGATAGGGTTGGTTAGGGTTGGTTTGGGATATGATTAGTTAGTGTTGGTTTGGGATATGATTGGTTAGTGTTGGTTTGGGATAGAGTTGGTTTGGGATATGATTGGTTAGTGTTAGTTTGGTATAGGGTTGGTTAGGGTTGGTTTCGGATATGATTGGTTAGGGTTGGTTTGGGATATAATTGGTTAGTGTTGGTTTGGGATAGAGTTGGTTTGGGATATGATTGGTTAGTGTTAGTTTGGGATAGGGTTGGTTAGGGTTGGTTTCGGATATGATTGGTTAGGGTTGGTTTGGGATAGGTTTGGTTAGGGTTGGTTTGGGATAGGGTTGGTTAGGGTTGGATTGGGATATGATTGGTTAGTGTTGGTTTGGGATATGATTGGTTAGTGTTGGTTTGGTATAGGGTTGGTTAGGGTTGGTTTCGGATATGATTGGTTAGGGTTGGTTTGGGATAGTTTTGGTTAGGGTTGGTTTGGGATAGGGTTGGTTAGGGTTGGTTTAGGATATGATTGGTTAGTGTTGGTTTGGGATATGATTGGTTAGTGTTGGTTTGGGATAGAGTTGGTTTGGGATATGATTGGTTAGTGTTAGTTTGGGATAGGGTTGGTTAGGGTTGGTTTCGGATATGATTGGTTAGGGTTGGTTTCGGATATAATTGGTTAGTGTTAGTTTGGGATAGAGTTGGTTTGGGATATGATTGGTTAGTGTTAGTTTGGGATAGGGTTGGTTAGGGTTGGTTTCAGATATGATTGGTTAGTGTTGGTTTGGGATAGGGTTGGTTTTGGATATTATTAGTTAGTGTTGGTTTGGGATAGGGTTGGTTAGGGTTGGTTTGGGATAGAGTTGGTTTGCGATATGATTGGTTAGTGTTAGTTTGGGAAAGGGTTGGTTAGGGTTGGTTTGGGATATGATTGGTTAGGGTTGGTTTGGGATATGATTGGTTAGGGTTGGTTTGGGATAGGGTTGGTTTGGGATATGATTGGTTAATGTTGGTTTGGGATATGATTGGTTAGTGTTAGTTTGGGATAGGGTTGGTTTCGGATATGATTGGTTAGGGTTGGTTTGGGATAGGGTTGGTTAGGGATGGTTTGGGATATGATTGGTTAGTGTTGGTTTGGGATAGAGTTGGTTTGGGATATGATTGGTTAGTGTTAGTTTGGGATAGGGTTGGTTAGGGTTGGTTTGGGATATGATTGATTAGGGTTGGTTTGGGATAGGGTTGGTTTAGCATATGATTGTTTAGGGTTGGTTAGAGATAGGCTTGGTTTGGATTTGGATAAATATGAGTCATGTTTGGATTGATGTTGGGTTAGTTTGGCTTAGTTTAGTTGACAGTAGGTTAGGGTAGTTTGGGTTAGGGGCTGTTCACATCTGCATCAGAGGATCCGTTGGGGGTTCCCGTCATGGAATCAGTTGGTTTTATTGTCAAAATAGTGTAAAATGCTGCGCTATTATGTAAAGATTACATGAGGCAGAACCAACAGGAACTTATTAAAGTCAATAGGTTCTCTCAGGCGCAATGGATCCAGAGCTTCCGGTATTCTCATTGTTCTGTTCCTATGACAAAGCAGAACAACGGAACTTGAAACGCAGATGTGAACGAGCCCTTGCTATTGGTTTGAGGTAGGTTTAGTTTAGTCTAGGGATGCTGTGGGTTAGTTTGAGGAAGGGTTCGTTTGGGTTATGGTTGTTTTGGTTAGGATTAGTTTGAATTAGGATTGGTTACGGTTAGGGTTAGTTTTGGTGAAGGTTGGTTTGGGTTAAGATTAGTTTAATTAGGATTGGTTTGGGTTAAGGTTGGTTTTGGTGAGGGTTGGTTTGGGTTAGGATTAGTTTGAATCAGAATTGGATTGGGTTCGGGTTAGTTTTGCTGAGGGTTGGTTTGGGTTAGGATTAGCTTAATTAGGATTGGTTTGGGTTAGGGTTAGTTTTGGTGAGGGTTGGTTTGAGACAGGATTAGTTTGAATTAGGATTGGTTTGGGTTAGTTTTGGTGAGGGTTGATTTGGTTTGGATTAGTTTTGGTGAAGGTTGGTATGATTTAGGGTTGATTTGGATTAGGTTTGTTTAAGTTAGGGCTAATTTGGGATATAATTTATTAGTGTTAGTTTGGGATAGAGTTGGTTTGGGATATGATTGGTTAGTGTTAGTTTAAGATAGGGTTGGTTAGGGTTGATTTGGGTTAGGGTTGGTTTGGGATATGATTGGTTAGGGTTAGCTTGGCTTATGGTTGGTATGCGTTAGGTTAAGTTTGGGTTAGAGATGATTTGGATTAGGAATGGTTCAGATTACGATTGGCGTTGGGCTTGTTTTTAGATTGATTTTGGATACTCATCAGGTACAGCCAAGCAATGAGCCCAGACATGGCAGGTGAACTTTCAGTAATTTATACAATTTACTGTATCCCTTTGTGTATTACTGAAAAAACCCCAACAGAAATTCAAGAATAACGTATAAACAGATCCCCTCCATTCCCCCAAGACCCAGAGCCTCATTATAGTGCAGCGATTCACAGCTTCACATTTGCAAAAACATTTTTGTACAATGAATGAATGTGCTGAATGTGACCCCGATTTAAATAGTTATTTAGAGAATATACAAAGCATCCAGAAATATGCCATTACCTTACAGCAAGAGGGGAAAATCACTCTGCTGGGAAATACACTGTGCGGCCCCAGAGCTAAAAGTCACGGAACCTGCGCGTCTGTTACCACTGCTTACCATACTAGATACAGAGGAATTCAGTGTGTATATATATATATATATCCTATATTCACATCGGTTCTGTTAATTCCCTGCACTGAACCTTCCATATCACTTATGTTAACCAGGCGGCCACTTATCTGTTTAGGAAGAATCTTCCTGAGTAAATACTGATAGGGGAGGTCAATCATAATTCTGGAGACATCAGCATTCAGGACGTACGGGAGAAAAAATCCTGTCATAGAATATTATTATGGTCATCCCGTGGGTTATGGTAAATCTGAGCCAACTGACGGCTTACATCATCTATTCTCTAACTAAAGACTTCTATTAAGATCCATGTCATGTCAGATATTGTGTCTAGTAATAATTATAAGCACAGAAGAGAAATACAGAGCAAATCTGGTCACATCCGAACCTTCTCATACCAGAACAGATCCAAATGGAAGCAATATATCCATAGAGGGCAGTATTATAGTAGTTATATTCTTGTATGAGCAGTATTATAGTAGTTATATTCTTGTATATAGGGAGCAGTATTATAGTAGTTATATTCTTGTATATAGAGGGCAGTATTATAGTAGTTATATTCTTGTATATAGGGGCAGTATTATAGTTGTTATATTCTTGTATATAGGGAGCAGTATTATAGTAGTTATATTCTTGTATATAGAGGGCAGTATTATAGTAGTTATATTCTTGTATATAGGAGCAGTATTATAGTAGTTATATTCTTGTATATAAGAGCAGTATTATAGTAGTTATATTCTTGTATATAGGGTCAGTATTATAGTAGTTATATTCTTGTATGAGCAGTATTATAGTAGTTATATTCTTGTATATAGGAGCAGTATTATAGTAGTTATATTCTTGTATATAAGAGCAGTATTATAGTAGTTATATTCTTGTATATAAGAGCAGTATTATAGTAGTTATATTCTTGTATATAGGGGTCAGTATTATAGTAGTTATATTCTTGTATATAGGGGCAGTATTATAGTAGTTATAGTCTTGTATATTATGAGCAGTATTATAGTAGTTATATACTTGTATATAGGGGGCAGTATTATAGTAGTTATATTCTTGTATATAGGGGGCAGTATTATAGTAGTTATATTCTTGTATATAGGAGCAGTATTATAGTAGTTATATTCTTGTATATAGGGTCAGTATTATAGTAGTTATATTCTTGTATGAGCAGTATTATAGTAGATATATTCTTGTATATAGGGAGCAGTATTATAGTAGTTATATTCTTGTATATAGAAGCAGTATTATAGTAGTTATATTCTTGTATATAGGGGGCAGTATTATAGTAGTTATATTCTTGTACATAGGGTGCAGTATTAAAGTAGTGATATTCTTGTATATAGAGGGCAGTATTATAGTAGTTATATTCCTGTATATAGGAGCAATATTATAGTAGTTATATTCTTGTATATAGGGGCAGTATTATAGTAGTTATATTCTTGTATATAGGGGCAGTATTATAGTAGTTATATTCTTGTATATAGGAGGCAGTATTATAGTAGTTATATTCTTGTATATAGGGGCAGTATTATAGTAGTTCTATTCCTGTATATAGGAGCAGTATTATAGTAGTTATATTCTTGTATATAGGGGGCAGTATTATAGTAGTTATATTCTTGTATATAGGAGCAGTATTATAGTCGTTATATTCTTGTATATAGGGGGCAGTATTATAGTAGTTATACTCTTGTATATAGGGAGCAGTATTATAGTAGTTATATTCTTGTATATAAGGGCAGTATTATAGTAATTATATTCTTGTATATAGGATCAGTATTATAGTAGTTATATTCTTGTATATAAGGGCAGTATTATAGTAATTATATTCTTGTATATAGGGGCAGTATTAGGGTATGTGCACACACACTAATTACGTCCGTAATTGACGGACGTATTTCGGCCGCAAGTCCCGGACCGAACTCAGTGCAGGGAGCCGGGCTCCTAGCATCATACTTATGTACGATGCTAGGAGTCCCTGCCTCGCTGCAGGACAACTGTCCTGTACTGTAATCATGTTTTCAGTACGAGACAGTTGTCCTGCAGCGAGGCAGGGACTCCTAGCATCGTACATAAGTATGATGCTAGGAGCCCGGCTCCCTGCACTGTGTTCGGTCCGGGACTTGCGGCCGAAATACGTCCGTCAATTACGGACGTAATTAGTGTGTGTGCACATACCCTTATAGTAGTTATATTCTTGTATATAGGGGGCAGTATTATAGTAATTATATTCGTGTGTATAGGGGGCAGTATTATAGTAGTTATATTCCTGTATATAGGGACAGTATTACAGTAGTTATATTCTTGTATATAGAGAGCAGTATTAAAGTAGTTATATTCTTGTATATAGGGGGCAGTATTATAGTAGTTATACTCTTGTATATAGGGGCACCTTTATAGTAGTTATATTCTTGTATATAGGGGCAGTATTATAGTAGTTATATTCTTGTATATAGGGGGCAGGATTATAGTAGTTATATTCTTGTATATAGGGGCAGTATTATAGTAGTTATATTCTTGTATATAGGGGCAGTATTATAGTAGTTATATTCTTGTATATAGGGGCACGTTTATAGTAGTTCTCTTTTTGTATATAAGGGCAGTATTATAGTAGTTATATTCTTGTATATAGGAGCAGTATTATAGTAGTTATATTCTTGTATATAGGAGCAGTATTATAGTAGTTATATTCTTGTATATAGGGTCAGTATTATAGTAGTTATATTCTTGTATATAGGGGGCAGTATTATAGTAGTTATAGTCTTGTATATAGGGGGCAGTATTATAGTAGTTATATTCTTGTATATAGGGTTCTTTTTTTTTAGTAGTTATATTCTTGTATATAGGAGCAGTATTATAGTAGTTATATTCTTGTATATAGGAGCAGTATTATAGTAGTTATATTCTTGTATATAGGAGTAGTATTAGATTAGTTATATTCTTGTATATAGGAGCAGTATTATAGTAGTTATATTCTTGTATATAGAGGGCAGTATTACAGTAGTTATATTCTTGTATATAGGGGCAGTATTATAGTGATTATATTCTTGTATATAGGGGCAGTATTATAGTAGTTATATTCTTGTATATAGGAGGCAGTATTATAGTAGTTATATTCTTGTATATAGGGGCAGTATTATAGTTGTTATATTCTTGTATATAGGAGCAGTATTATAGTAGTTATATTCTTGTATATAGGAGCCGTATTATAGTAGTTATATTCTTGTATATAGGGGGCAGTATTATAGTAGTTATATTCTTGTATATAGGGAGCAGTATTATAGTAGTTATATTCTTGTATATAGGGGCAGTATTATAGTAGTTATATTCTTGTATATAGGGAGCAGTATTATAGTAGTTATATTCTTGTATATAAGAGGCAGTATTATAGTAGTTATATTCTTGTATATAGCAGTATTATAGTAGTTATATTCTTGTATATAGGGGGCAGTATTATAGTAGTTATATTCTTGTATATAGGGGATAGTATTATAGTAGTTATATTCTTGTATATAGGGGCAGTATTATAGTAGTTATAATCTTGTATATAGGAGGCAGTATTATAGTAGTTATATTCTTGTATATAGGGGGCAGTATTATAGTAGTTATATTCTTGTATATAGGGGGCAGTATTATAGTAGTTATATTCTTGTATATAGGGGCAGTATTATAGTAGTTATATTCTTGTATATAGGGGGCAGTATTATAGTAGTTATATTCTTGTATATAGGGAGCAGTATTATAGTAGTTATATTCTTGTATAAAGGAGCAGTATTATAGTAGTTATATTCTTGTATATAGGGGCAGTATTATAGTAGTTATATTCTTGTATATAGGAGGCAGTATTATAGTAGTTATATTCTTGTATATAGGGGGCAGTATTATAGTAGTTATATTCTTGTATATAGGGGGCAGTATTATAGTAGTTATATTCTTGTATATAGGAGCAGTATTATAGTAGTTATAATCTTGTATATAGGAGCAGTATTATAGTAGTTATATTCTTGTATATAGGGGGCAGTATTATAGTAGTTATATTCTTGTATATAGGGGCAGTATTATAGTAGTTATATTCTTGTATATAGGAGCAGTATTATAGTAGTTATATTCTTGTATATAGGGTCAGTATTATAGTAGTTATATTCTTGTATATAGGGGGCAGTATTATAGTAGTTATAGTCTTGTATATAGGGGGCAGTATTATAGTAGTTATATTCTTGTATATAGGGTTCTTTTTTTTTAGTAGTTATATTCTTGTATATAGGAGCAGTATTATAGTAGTTATATTCTTGTATATAGGAGCAGTATTATAGTAGTTATATTCTTGTATATAGGAGTAGTATTAGATTAGTTATATTCTTGTATATAGGAGCAGTATTATAGTAGTTATATTCTTGTATATAGAGGGCAGTATTACAGTAGTTATATTCTTGTATATAGGGGCAGTATTATAGTGATTATATTCTTGTATATAGGGGCAGTATTATAGTAGTTATATTCTTGTATATAGGAGGCAGTATTATAGTAGTTATATTCTTGTATATAGGGGCAGTATTATAGTTGTTATATTCTTGTATATAGGAGCAGTATTATAGTAGTTATATTCTTGTATATAGGAGCCGTATTATAGTAGTTATATTCTTGTATATAGGGGGCAGTATTATAGTAGTTATATTCTTGTATATAGGGAGCAGTATTATAGTAGTTATATTCTTGTATATAGGGGCAGTATTATAGTAGTTATATTCTTGTATATAGGGAGCAGTATTATAGTAGTTATATTCTTGTATATAAGAGGCAGTATTATAGTAGTTATATTCTTGTATATAGCAGTATTATAGTAGTTATATTCTTGTATATAGGGGGCAGTATTATAGTAGTTATATTCTTGTATATAGGGGATAGTATTATAGTAGTTATATTCTTGTATATAGGGGCAGTATTATAGTAGTTATAATCTTGTATATAGGAGGCAGTATTATAGTAGTTATATTCTTGTATATAGGGGGCAGTATTATAGTAGTTATATTCTTGTATATAGGGGGCAGTATTATAGTAGTTATATTCTTGTATATAGGGGCAGTATTATAGTAGTTATATTCTTGTATATAGGGGGCAGTATTATAGTAGTTATATTCTTGTATATAGGGAGCAGTATTATAGTAGTTATATTCTTGTATAAAGGAGCAGTATTATAGTAGTTATATTCTTGTATATAGGGGCAGTATTATAGTAGTTATATTCTTGTATATAGGAGGCAGTATTATAGTAGTTATATTCTTGTATATAGGGGGCAGTATTATAGTAGTTATATTCTTGTATATAGGGGGCAGTATTATAGTAGTTATATTCTTGTATATAGGAGCAGTATTATAGTAGTTATAATCTTGTATATAGGAGCAGTATTATAGTAGTTATATTCTTGTATATAGGGGGCAGTATTATAGTAGTTATATTCTTGTATATAGGGGCAGTATTATAGTAGTTATATTCTTGTATATAGGGGGCAGTATTATAGTAGTTATATTCTTGTATATAGGGGGCAGTATTATAGTAGTTATATTCTTGTATATAGGGGCAGTATTATAGTAGTTATATTCTTGTATATAGGGGGCAGTATTATAGTAGTTATTTTCTTGTATATAGGAGGCAGTATTATAGTAGTTATATTCTTGTATATAGGGGGCAGTATTATAGTAGTTATATTCTTGTATATTTGAGCAGTATTATAGTAGTTATATTCTTGTATATAGGGGCAGTATTATAGTAGTTATATTCTTGTATATAGGGGCAGTATTATAGTAGTTATAATCTTGTATATAGGAGGCAGTATTATAGTAGTTATATTCTTGTATATAGGAGCAGTATTATAGTAGTTATATTCTTGTATATAGGGGGCAGTATTATAGTAGTTATATTCTTGTATATAGGGGGCAGTATTATAGTAGTTATAGTCTTGTATATAGGAGGCAGTATTACAGTAGTTATATTCTTGTATATAGGGGTAGTATTATAGTAGTTATATTCTTGTATGTAGGGGCAGTATTATAGTAGTTATATTTTTGTATATAGGGAGCAGTATTATAGTCGTTATATTCTTGTATATAGGAGGCAGTATTATAGTAGTTATATTCTTGTATATAGGGGGCAGTATTATAGTAGTTATATTCTTGTATATAGTGGGGAGTATTATAGTAGTTATATTCTTGTATATAGGAGGCAGTATTATAGTAGTTATATTCTTGTATATAGGGGCAGTATTATAGTAGTTATATTCTTGTATATAGGAGCAGTATTATAGTAGTTATATTCTTGTATATAGGGGCAGTATTATAGTAGTTATATTCTTGTATATAGGGAGCAGTATTATAGTAGTTATATTCTTGTATATAGGGGGCAGTATTATAGTAGTTATATTCTTGTATATAGGATCAGTATTATAGTAGTTATAATCTTGTATATAGGAGGCAGTATTATAGTAGTTATATTCTTGTATATAGGAGCAGTATTATAGTAGTTATATTATTGTTTATAGGGGCAGCATAACATTTACTATATTTTTCTACTAATATCTTTTCCTAGTTAGTTCGTTTTTTTTGTCCTCTCAATTATCCTCATTATAAATATATAAAGCTTTTCATCCACAATGTATTTTTTCTTAGAAGACCCATAAAATGTTATTTCTAAGATTTATGTTGGTTTGCTATAAAAAATGAAGATGATTGTTTTTTTGTTTGTCTGGCTAGCGTGTGATGGCATTGGGATGGGTTACCATGTCAAATCATGCGCAATAAATTATTGTGCATCTGCCGCCTCTTGCACACCAGAATATTACAGCCCGAAGTCTCCACAAGTGTTTTTCACATCTACAAATATGTCCAGTGATTATACGTTTAAGTCTTTACTGGATGTGAGAACCCAACAAATAATAAAGCAGGAGGTCCCTCTGGGCGAGTGGGTGTTACGCGGGTAATTTCCTGATTATTACCAGGGTTACTGCTACAGATCCAGCTAAGTAATTCAAGAATCCATCAATCTCGACAGGCTAATCAAGAAGCCAAGTAGCTGCAGAGCAGCAGTTACAATGCAACTTCATTCATGTTTTAATAAATGCTGACACTTGACCTTGGAAATGAATTTGTCTCGGGTTGCATGTCTCTTTAAAAGGAAGTTTTGCATTAATGCCACATAACATAGTATATAGGGGAATTGAAGACATTATATTAACAAATTGAGACATCTTCAAATATAATGCTATTAATGGAACCTTCCTGCCATAGATCCCAGTGACCCCGAATAATAATGCAGTATAGCTGGTGCGAGTAATCACAGCCTATATTATGGGAATGGCGTTCATAACAGTTGCTGCAATTCCATCAGATACCATCTCCAAAAGACCCTATTAATAGAAGGCAGATTATTATAAATGGTATAGGATAAATAATGTAATGTATGTGCACAGTGACTCATCCAGCAGAATAGTGAGTTCAGCTCTGGAGTATAATACAGGACCCGTACAGGATAAGTAATGTAATGTATGTACACAGTGACTCATCCAGCAGAATAGTGAGTGCAGCTCTGGAGTATAATACAGGATGTAACTCAGGATCAGTACAGGATAAGTAATGTAATGTATGTACACAGTGACTCCACCAGCAGAATAGTGAGTGCAGCTCTGGAGTATAATACAGGATGTAACTCAGGATCAGTACAGGATAAGTAATGTAATGTATGTACACAGTGACTCCACCAGCAGAATAGTGAGTGCAGCTCTAGAGTATAATACAGGACCCGTACAGGATAAGTAATGTAATGTATGTACACAGTGACTCATCCAGCAGAATAGTGAGTGCAGCTCTGGAGTATAATACAGGATGTAACTCAGGATCAGTACAGGATAAGTAATGTAATGTATGTACACAGTGACTCCACCAGCAGAATAGTGAGTGCAGCTCTGGAGTATAATACAGGATGTAACTCAGGATCAGTACAGGATAAGTAATGTAATGTATGTACAGTGACTCCACCAGCAGAATAGTGAGTGCAGCTCTGGTGTATAATACAGGATGTAACTCAGGATCAGTGCAGGATAAGTAATGTAATGTATGTACACAGTGACTCCACTAGCAGAATAGTGAGTGCAGCTCTGGAGTATCATACAGGATGTAACTCAGGATCAGTACAGGATAAGTAATGTAATGTATGTACACAGTGACTCCACCAGCAGAATAGTGAGCGCAGCTCTGGAGTATAATACAGGATATAACTCAGGATCAGTATAGGATAAGTAATGTAATGTATGTACACAGTGACTCCACCAGCAGAATAGTGAGTGCACCTCTGGAGTATAATACAGGATGTAACTCAGGATCAGTACAGGATAAGTAATTAATGTATGTACACAGTGACTCCACTAGCAGAATAGTGAGTGCAGCTCTGGAGTATCATACAGGATGTAACTCAGGATCAGTACAGGATAAGTAATGTAATGTATGTACACAGTGACTCCACCAGCAGAATAGTGAGTGCAGCTCTGGAGTATAATACAGGATGTAACTCAGGATCAGTACAGGATAAGTAATGTAATGTATGTACACAGTGACACCACCAGCAGAATAGTGAGTGCAGCTCTGGAGTATAATACAGGATGTAACTCAGGGTCAGTAGAGGATAAATAATGTGATATATGTGCACAGTGACTCCACCAGCAGAATAGTGAGTGCAGCTCTGGAGTATAATACAGGATGTAACTCAGGATCAGTACAGGATAAGTAATGTAATGTATGTACACAGTGACACCACCAGCAGAATAGTGAGTGCAGCTCTGGAGTATAATACAGGATGTAACTCAGGGTCAGTAGAGGATAAATAATGTGATATATGTGCACAGTGACTTTATTGTTTTTGTAGATGAATTGTGTATGTAAATTGTAAGATGCTGATGAGGTGAACAGACACTTTGTGAGATCCTGTCCAGTTGGTGCAGTGGTCCCTCACCCCATCTCTGCTGACTGGGGAGCTTCTACACTGAGGACATAATCGGATTCATTTCTGCAGACTTGAGCACACTGTCGGATTCTATATGATTGGGGTATCACTATAAGAAGTCCCTTCTTCCAGCAGACCCTGAGTGATGTCTCACGCCACAGCCTTAAACAACTTTCATTTGTCCAAACAATTAGACGCAGCAAATCAGGGCTGATGTATTATGGCAGGAAGCTGACATTATCCTGCGCCCTGAACGCTGATACGGTTTTACTTTGCTCAGCACTCTTAAAGGTCACATGGTGCAAAAAGAGCGAAGGAGATAAATGACATTCTCATTCTTATACAGCAGAGTCAGTCAAGCCAAGAAACTAAAACGGGATTTCGAGGGACTTTATATGATGCTGCAAAAAATAAACTGTTAATTTATCAGTCTCTGTAAATTAAAAATGCTAAGGCTCACCGATGTACTGTATATACATTATGTAAGGAATAAGTGTAACCAGTTATCAATTAAAAGCGGTAACATTACCTGATGACATCACTCATTACTATTAATAACTGGTGACATCACTTGTTACTATTAATAACTGGTGACATCACTCTTTACTATTAATAACTAGTGACATCACTCATTACTATTAATAACTGGTGACATCACTTGTTACTATTAATAACTGGTGACATCACTTGTTACTATTAATAACTGGTGACATCACTCTTTACTATTAATAACTAGTGACATCACTCATTACTATTAATAACTGGTGACATCACTCATTACTGTTAATAACTGGTGACATCACTTGTTACTATTAATAACTGGTGACATCACTCTTTACTATTACTAACTAGTGACATCACTTGTTACTATTAATATCTGGCGAAATTACTTGTTACGACTAATAACTGGTGACATCACTCATTACTGTTAAGACCTGGTGACATCACTTCTTATGACTAATAACTGGTGACATCACTCATTACTATTACTAACTGGTGACACCACTTGTTACTATTAATAACTGGCAAAATTACTTGTTACGACTAATAACTCGTGACATCACGTGTTGGTTTTAATACCTAGTTGTAATAACCAGCGGGTTGAGGACACAATCTGCCACTCAACCGGTTTGAATTTCGGCCCCCTTTAAGGGCGTTCTCTAAGTAGCCTCCCAAAAATTCACACTTTTTATCTTGTACGGGAATCTGGAACTTGCAGCGGGAAAACGACTTGGTCGCTACCTCTTGAGGTGGTTCGGGTGGGAGTAGCCGCTGTCCCTATGGACCAGGAGGCAATGGTGAAGTACACCGTAGGGTCAGGCACAGGCAAGTAATACTGTAACAGGCTTGGTACATTTTAGAAAAAAGAAGGGGGGGAGGAATCCTCCAGCTCACCTGATACGTTATTTTGTATCGTTGACAGCGCACGAGTCCTCGTGTCGGCACACGATATATAGACAGCAAAGGTAGAGGGAATTGGATCCAGCGCTAATTTAGATAAAATGGAAACTGTTTCCAAGTTTTATTCAGTCATTCTTTAAAAAGGATCCATAGGTTGGAATCCTGTTGTCCAAGAAGGGATATCAATCCAAAAGAGGGGAGCCTACGCGTTTCAGATGTCTCGTGCGTCCTTAGTCATGGCTGTTGTCTAAGGACTAAGGACGCACGAGACGTCCAACTATCCTCCATTCCCCCACCATCCATCCAACTATTCACCATTCATCCACCATCCATCCAACTATTCACCATCCATCCATCCATCTACGATCCATACAACTGTCCACCATTCATCCACCATCCATCAACTATGCATTCCCCCACCATCCATCCAACCAACCACCCAATAACATCCATCCATTTATCAACTATTCATTCCCCCACCATCCATCCATCCACAATCCATACAACTATCCTCCTTTCCCCCACCATCCATCCAACTATTCACCATTCATCCACCATCCATCCAACTATTCACCATTCATCCACCATCCATCCAACTATTCACCATTCATCCACGATCCATTCATGTATCATTTATCCATCCAACCAACCATCAACAACCAATCCATCTTTCCACCATTCATCCACAAACCTGCAAAAGTAAGTACAGTAAATCTTCTGATAGCTCTTTGGATGTTGTGCCAAGAACAGATGATATCACATTGACCAAGAAGGAGAAACAAAAGTCAAAATGGATCCTCCCTTCTCCGGACCAGTCACCCCTCCTTGTGTTTACTCACATTCGTTCTGGTTCAAACCACCCATGACCAAAGGGGACAACTTAAATTGTGCTCTCCCTTCTCCGTGGACCCCACAGTAGCCACAGGATCTACTATTATGGCAGCGATTTCTAACCTGTGGCTCTCCAGCTGCCAAACTACAACTTCCAGCAGAACCTGAGAAGCTGCAGGTGTCAGGGCATACTGGGAGTTGTAGTTGCATAACTGCTGGAGTGCCTCAGGTTGGAGACCACTGCTCTATGATATGATATGTGTTACTCCTGACAACAGAGGTGATTTTACCGCAAATTACAAAGGTTCTGCAATGTGGCTGTGATCTTCACCGGAACGTGGGCAATAAACCATCGCTGTAACTCGCTGTAAAATGGTATCTGGTTTTGCCACGTGGCACGCTACCGCTACATATTTTTTTCCAATAGGTTGATTGATTGACTGAATATCTCTTACACAAGTGCCGGAGATGAAGAAGCTGCCAAACGCCTAAATAAAAGCCTACAATAAAACGCCGAGTTCTGGACAAGCCCAATTTAGACAAGTTGTTATAGACTCAGGAGAAACCATATTTTATAGTTACTTATTGATTAGACTCCAGATACAGTAAATCTTGTCGGTTCTTCGAGAACCTTGAACGTGGCGCCAAGTAGCGATGGTGAAGATATGACATTGTCCCAGCGCAAGATTTCGTGACCCCCATTTTGTTGGGTTATTTAGCAGCCGACTGTTCTTATTCCGTGCCCAGCTCCTGCCAAGCGAGACGGCCGTGTTGTGGTTATTTATTAGCAGTTAATTGCATGACAGATCGCTATTGACGAGCACTCAGTGGATGGCAGATGGCCAATAAGACTTTAAGTGTTCTCTGCCCCTTCCCCCCCAGTCAGCCTCTTAGTTTGAAAAAAAAAATAAAAAATCTTTAAAGCATTTAATCCAATGTCAAACACTGCGGAACATCTTGCGCCTGCCACCGGAGGAAGCGCTGCCAAGATATGCCAGGTGTAAACGGAAACGAGAGGTGATGCCCTGAGATAAAAGGAGCCGCATTCACCATGGGGGCACATGAAATGTTGTATTGGAGCAATTGTGTGATAATCCCCATAGAAGGCGCAGGGTCGGCGAGAAAGTTCCCTACGGCAGAAATGGTTTATTATAAGATTCACGCGGCCGGAGAATTGGATTATACTTAACGCAGTGAGACTTTTCTTGGAAGAGTAGCGGCTTCTTGTTTGCTGTGAGATTTGTAGTTAACAGAAAAAACTTTCGATTTTACCTGGGGGGTTCACAGGTTGTGGTAACACCTAAAAAGTTCCCTTTGTCCCAGAGGCTTAATGTGAAGTGGAAAATCTGTAACTGAGCCCCCCCCCCCCCCCCACCATGTTCCATTTGCATGCCTCCCAACATGTCAATCTGCATTAACTAGAATTAAGCCCCGCCCTCACAGCAACGCCCACAAAATCTCCAAGAAACGCCCACTTTGGGACTTATTTGCATAACAACTCCCCCTTTAAGATCGGTTGATAGGTCTTCACTTGTAATACTGGTGACTTCTTCTGGTCACCCCCTATAGCTACGCCCCTGCTCAGCTCCATATGAGGAACCCAGTACTATCATGGTTGGGGGCCCGTTACAGATGTTACATTGGGGTGCAGGAGCCTCACGTTATGTCTATGGATGTGAATTTTGTCGTCACCCCCCATTGACTATAATGTAATAAAATCTGAACAGATTAATTTTTTTTTTTTACTAGAATGGACAGTGCATGATACATCTAATAACTGAGCCTTATAGTAAATGTATTTAGGAGTTGAGATGAGATGTGATTGGCAGACCTCTCAGGGGCGGAGACTTAGTCTAATATCTTATTGACCATTTTATTTACTTTAAATTTACTGGTAAAATGAGAAAGTGTTTAAATATTGAAAAATATTTTAAGGAAGACTGTGTTATGTCTATTGCAGGGCCTGAGGGGCGGAGCATGACACAGGGATTCTCTCTCTGCAGTTCTCTGCATCCATGTGTCATGCTCCGCCCCCTCACACCTTGCATTAGACATATGGGAGAAATTTATTAGTACTTTAGAATAAAACTAGATTGGACGGGCAGCCACTGCTCCAAAAGAATTGCAGTGATAGACGCGCCAGACACTTTTTATTCCTTACTCCACCTCTCGGCTGGTGAATTTTCCACCAGTATTTTGCCCAAAAAAATATGTTGCGCGCCATTAATAAATTTGACTCGTTTTGCTACTTCTCTACAATGACACTTTTCAAAAACTATTGCAGGAGGTGCAAAGAGTCCCTAAAACATATTAGAAATTTGACGCATGCCATGTACACCTGGAGTGTTCCTTTAAAAATGAAAAATATTTTTCTATATAATTTAACATCTAAGCATTTAAATAAGAAAATATATATATAATAAAGAAAACAAATATATATAAAATGGAATATTCAGAATGTAAAGGCCGTGATGACTGGTGGGAGTCGCTTTTTCAGGATCCCCTCCGATTACCTGAATAGAAGACATGCACTGATTGGCTGTATACTCCACCCATGTGGGTTTGGCTCTAATATAGACATTTATGGAAAATGGCTGACCGGTGACTGAGGGATCCCAGAGCTTCAGAGGCTGCGGGTTCGTAGTTGAATTCAGAAAGAGACGAGGATTCTGGGAAATGGAGTCACGATAATGATCATGGAGTAATTTTTCTTTCGTTTGTTTTTTAAACTGCCCCTTTAATTGAATTGAAACATCCAATAATCCAGAAAATCCAATAATCAGATATTTCTGGATATAGAAAATGTTCTGATTACATCAAGCAAATTATAATAATGTGCAAATAATTGGATATGTCATGCAGAACGTGTCCGCCTCTGCTACATCCTTCTACAACTTCAGGCTCCACCACTGATTCAGCGTCATTAGTCAGAGATTTGGAGATGATCTGCAGCCCCGTGCCAAGGTCTGCAGGAGAATGAGCAATCCAAGTGGGAGCAGAGGCGTCTGCAGATCATGGACGTGATATCACCAGAGCTAAAGCGCAATATGCAGATTATTCTAAAGGGCAACGTCGTCACCTCCAGAAATAAATCAATTCTCAGCTCTCACAGCAGACACAAAATAGTCATTATAAATCCTGGGAAAGATGGGTGACAACCAACATAGCCGCCTTTACAGCTCCCACTATGGTGCCACCCAGCTTTTCCAACCCTGTATGTGAGCATTTGGTGATGGTCCCTGTATGTTGATCTTTGGTCCCATTTGTTGGTCTTTGGTTTCTGTATGTTGGTACTTGGTCCCTGTATGTTGGTACTTGGTCCCTGTATGTCGGTCTTTTGTCCCTGTATGTTGGTATTTTGTCCCTGTTTGTTGGTCTTTGGTCCCTGTATGTGAGCATTTGGTGTTGGTCCCTGTATGTTGATCTTTGGTCCCATTTGTTGGTCTTTGGTTTCTGTATGTTGGTATTTTGTCCCTGTATGCAGATTTTTGGTCCCTGTATGTTGGTCTTTGGGTTCTGTATGTTGGTATTTGGTCCCTGTATGCTGGTTTTTGGTCCCATTGTTGAAATTTGCTCCCTGTATGTTGGTATTTAGTCTCTGTATGTTGATCTTGGGTCCCCGTATGTTGATCTTTGGTCCCTGTATGTTAGCATTTGGTGTTGGTCCCTGTATGTTCATCTTTGGTCCTGTTTGTTGGTCTTTGGTTTCTGTATGCTGGTATTTTGTCCCTGTATTCTGATTTTTGGTCCCTGTATGTCGGTCTTTGGTTTCTGTATGTTGGTATTTGGTCCCTGTATGCTGGTTTTTGGTCCCTGTATGTTGGTCTTTGGTTTCTGTATGTTGGTATTTGGTCCCTGTATGCTGGTCTTTGGTCCCATTGTTGATCTTTGGCCAAGTTTGTTGGTATTTTGTCCCTGAATATTGGTCTTTGGTCTCTGTATGCTGGTCTTTGGTCCCATTGTTGATCTTTGGTCCAGTTTGTTGGTATTTTGTCCCTTTATATTGGTCTTTGGTCCCTGTCTGTTGGTATTTAGTCTCTGTATATTGATCTTTGGTCCCTGTATGTTAGCACTTGGTGTTGGTCCCTGTATGTTGGTATTTGGTCCTGTTTGTTGGTCTTTGGTCCCTGTATGGCCGTACCCCATATGGGGGGTGTCCAGAGAATGTACCACACAGGGCACCATCCAACGTAAGGCCGGTCCTGACTGCAGATACTAATATAGTTTGAATATATATAGATCCTCGTGCACGTCTATGAATGGACCGGAATATTTCTGGAATTCTTGAGTTTTTAAGTTCCTTGGAGGATTATGAAGGGTGCCAGTCATTAGAGGAGGTCCCGTCTAGATGAGCGCAGGATCTTATTGGCACAATCATTGGCATCAGCAGAGTTTTCCTATCTAACAATGAGTCTTTGTGGCCACTTAGAAGCACCAAGAAGGCAGATATGGCAACCTGTCGACTCCCAGACCGACTCCTACAGTTTATATGAGGGCTCCGGGGGATTCTGATGCTTGAGGGGCATTTTATACTTAACACTGTTGTGCCCCCATCTTTCAGGTCAGAGTGTAAAGGGCATGTATACTTTTGCAACCATTTGCATGCAAAATATAAAATGAAAAAATAGTCAAGATAAAAAAAATCCTATCCTTCTGTTTTGTGTCTTCAGCTCTAATGCAAATCTATGTGTCTCCATGGCTGCAAACAATCCCTGTGCAGCCTGATCGTGTCTGTGGCCCCATGAAGTCCAGACTGGAGGAAGACATGTTTCTGTATGTAAGGCCAGTGAGGAGGATCTAAAGGACAATTCCATTCCCAATAAATGTCTTCAGTGCTTGGCATGAATCTGTGGGTGACTACTTGAGCCTCCTTGTGGCTTCTGAACAATGACACGTCATTTGCTTACTGGTCACTGTTCTTAGTGGGAGCAGGAGCTTTAGAGTCAAGGGGGTGGGTGCACGCCGCATAATTATAGTGTGGACCCCACAATAGATTCTCTTTTAATAATACAATTCTGTCTTTGTTCTGCTGCCACTAGGGGGAGCTCACTGCATAGGGACAAACTCAATGATAAATCAGTGTGCAGTGAGCTCCCCCTAGTGGTGGCAAGATTTTCCTAAAATGCTCAGAGGAGGGTTTTTTGGGTACTAGGAAACCTTACCTACTTTTAAAGGGGGACATAATGAATACAAAAGGAACCACTAGTCTTTCCTATAGAAAAACGTCCTTGCCTGTATAAGGCATCTATGATTTTATTTGTCTTTCAGGGTCTTCTCAAATTTTCTATCAATGACCACAAGGAATTACCTCTGAAATTTAACTTTAACCCCTGCACCTTTAAATACTCCAAAACCACCGCTCCTGCTCCCCTCCCCCTCTATCGGTAATTCTGGTCCAGTCATTCGTTGGTTGCAGATGTGACGATCGTGCTTGGCTTCACTTATCTGGCGAGCGCTGACAGTAACTAATTCGCATATCATTACAAACGTTTACATTTCCGTAGATTTGACACATCACTCGCCGTAGAAAGTTCCCTTTAATTAGTATGCACAAGGGGGGGGGGGGATAATAGAGATGATATGAAGACACAAGTTAATACTTCATCAGACTGAACAGGAGGCATCTCCGCCGGAGTCGCTGCAAAATATGATATAAATTGCATCTAGACATTACATTCTTCAAAAGATGTATCCAAGACAATTACAATGATAGGAAAAACAAAGGAACGGAGCTGCGAAGAAGCAACATGGAGGCAGCAAAGCGCAGCGGGGGAGGGGTGACCCAAGGCCATGCATGGAGGGCGAGTCCTATGGGCACTACGATTTGCTTGACTTTATATAAAAGACAGACGTAATAATTAAATGGTTTAGTCCAAGCTTGATTGAAGGTAACAGTGAACCCGATACTTTGTTTTACAATGAGTCCTTTACTCCAGATGTCAAGAATTGCAGCTATAGATGAATTCAACCTTTTGTGTGGCCTCTGAAGATTCCATTCACTGCTGAAATGTCCTGTCCTAAGCTTCCGAAATTATGAATAAAATGACAGAACTACAGTAAAGACTGACACCTAGACCATATAACGTAGCCTATGTAAAGGCTTTATTCTAGGGATGCGTACAACCTCACTGCGCTCCCGTACAGCCTCCACCATATGCACAAGGGCCTGACAGACTATATGGATGGGGCAGGGCTAGGTAAACCTCCGCATATAGATATTGCTGCTATAGAAAGCCACCTGAGCCCGGTCCACGTTGTCTGCAGCAGAGCCCGGGAATGAAGAGGAGCGCAGGAACGGGTAGAGGGGAGCATATAACATCTGGTCTGGGGTCTGTATTTATTTGGGGGTCTGGTCTAGGGTCTATTTATTTGGGGGGTGTGGAGTCTTGTCTGTGTATTTAGGGGGTTTTTATTTAGGGGTCTGACCTGTCTATTTATGTAAGGGCCTGGAGGGGATCTGGTGTCTGTATTTAGGGGATATGTTTGGGGGTCCGTATTTATTTAGGTCTTTAGTTTGGGGTCTCGTTAGGGGCTTTGTATATATTTAGCAATCTGGGGTCTGTATTTAATTAGGGGGTCTGGAGGAGAACTTGTGTATGTATTTAAAGGTCTGGGCTCTGTATTTGTTTAGGGACCTGTTTTAAGGGGGTCTGTATTTATTTAGGGGGTCTTGAGGGGGTCTTGTGTCTGTATTTAGGGGTCTGGGGTTTGTATTTATTTAGAGGTCTGGAAGGGATTTTCTGTCCACTTTTAGGGGTCTAGAGTGGATCTTGTGTTTAGGGGTCTAGAGTGGATCTTGTGCTTGAGTTTAGGGGGTCTGGCGTCTGTATTAGTTTTGGGGGTCTAGTCTGGGGTCTGTATCTTTTCAGGGTGTCTGTATTTGTTTATGTGGTCGGGTTTGGTCTGGGCACCTTATTCATTTTGGGGTGTGAAGAAGAGGGTGATATGCACTATTTGTGATTTAAATACCATAGGTTGGGGGCGTGTCCTATACATATGGGAGGGGCATATAGAAACAATCCAGCGCTTTTCAGTATCTCCCTATAGATTTACGTGACATTTGACTGGAGGAGCTGACGGCAGATTTGGGAAAACTTTTTCTGTACAATTCACACGCGGCCGAGTTCTAGGAATTTTTCCTGCAGAATTCTGATAAATTGGGAGCCACTTATCGTCCTCCGAGACCTTCATACGGTATGACGATGCGGGGAGGCACACGCGGCCTGGCGTTACGCTCTAATTGACGCTGAACCTGCACTGTGAGAAAACCTGTTCTCATTACCTGTAGTTCCCCCTCTTATTGTTTTTGTGTCCCAAGGCTCCGCACGCAGCAGCCTCATCGATCAACACTTCCAAAAGCAGGAATTGAACCTAAAGGGGCTAGAAAAGTGCTGAACTGATGGTTTATACCTTAACACTTCATGTGCCGGATGTCATCTAGATGTTGCTACCTTTACTAGTCCCCGTCCCCCATATTATTACAGAACAGACGTCACACACTTGGGGGGATTCAGTGTCTCCATTATGGTTGCGCGGTTCTGCCATATTTACGGCGTCTGTTAAGGGCTGAATCCTCCTCTCTAAGGCGCATTTAATAAACATTATTAAGATATAATCACAATCTCGAGCAGATATAGTCCGTTCCTTTGGACAATGCTGCATTTTGCTTACACTGGAACGAACCGCGTCAGCAACAATTTTCGTTCCCTTCGTCTGCCAATTTAGCAAATAAAGAAATGTCCTTCCATAAATATCATCTAAGCATTGTGTAATTTACCGTTTACGTAACCCGCGGTCCAGGAGCTGCTGACTGCAGATCATTCATTTACTGGTTTTGAGGCTCAAGGTTAATAATGATAATTCAACGTAATAAATAAAAAAATGGGAACGTCTTTAAATTTAACCAAATGTCATTCAACTCAGACAACGAATAAGAAAGAAGCAATTCTGACTGGCTGAGAATGCAAGAATGGTTGGGGTTACCTGAGGTCATTCACATACAGTTTTCATTATATGAGAATGACCTGCAGAAATAACAAAACATTCTCACGCAAGTCAACAAGTCAGATGGTGATTGACATTGAGCTCAGCTAATCAGAGTAAGAATAGCAATTGATCCCTACTCTCTAATTGGCTGAGAACGCGAGAATGGTTGGGGTTACCTGAGGTCATTTACACATTGATCCCATAATATGAGAATGACCTGCGCTAATAACAATACATTCAAATGCATGTCAACAATTTAGATGATGATTGACATTCAGATCATATAATCAGAGTAAGAAAAGCAACTGATCCCTACTCTCTAATTGGCTGAAAGTACGAGAATGGTTGGGGTTACCTAAGATCATTCACACACTGATCCCATAATATGAAAATGACCTGCGGTAACAACAAGACATTCTCATGCAAGTCAACAAGTCAGTTGATGATTGACATTCAGTTCATATAATCAGAGAAAGAAAAGCAATTAATCCCTACTCTCTAATTGGCTGAGAATGCGAGAATGGTTGGGGTTACATGAGGTCATTCACACACTCATCCCATAATAGGAGAATGATCTGCGGTAATAACAAGACATTCTTATGCAAGTCAACAAGTTAGATGATAATGATTGACATTGGGCTCAGCTAATCAGAGTAAGAAAAACAATTGATCCTTACTCTCTAATTGGCTGAGAATACAAGCATCGTTGGGGTTACCTGAGGTCATTCACATACAGCTTCCATAATATGAGAATGACCTGCGGTAATAACAAGACATTCTTATGCAAGTCTCCAAGTCAGATGGGGATTGGGATTCAGCTCAGCTAATCAGCGTAAGAAAAGCAAGTGATCCCTACTCTCTGATTGGCTGAGCATGTGAGAATCACTAATGATGAACAATTGACATTGGCTTAATGCAATTCAAGTCCCAGCTCGCAATGCAGGGGGAAGCTTTACTGCAATACTGAGAATGACCTCCAGTCATTATTGATGTGCAACTGGATACAAATGATTTTTTTATATTGATTGAATATTTTACTTTCATTGAAAAAACAAACAATTGCTCCGCTCTGATTGGCTGAAGTTGTGAGAATCAGCAGAGGTTACCGTAGCTGCTTCTATTGTGTGAGAATGACCTTCTGTAGCTCCAGGTCATTCTCACCCCTCGGAGCTGAACTGGTTTGGAAGCCTCGGAGCTGAACTGGTTTATTTAACCTGCCGTAATCATGGGCTATGGGTGATGGGGGCCATAGGATAATGGGGGTGGGAGGCGGCAACATTACTGAGAAACTGCAACATAATTATACCAGTCAATGCTTGTAAGGATATGTTAGATTTAAAGGGGTTGTACAGGTGGGAAAAACATGACTGCTTACTTCCAATAACAGCGCCATACCTGTCCACAGGTTGTGTGTGGTATTGCAGCTCAGTCCCATTCACTTCAATGGAGCTGAGCTGAAATACCAGACACAACCTGTGGACAGGTGTGGTGCAGTATCTTTTTTTAAAATCTGGACAACCCCCTTTAGTATATATGTTTAGGTCTCAGCCACGTGCTCACAAAATATGAATTGCAGGGGGAGCACAGATTTATAATTGCCACCAGCATTCCTAACACTGAATAGGGGAAATTCCAAGTGTTTTGGGTGATTTCTCTAATAATTATTTCCAGGGTCCTTCAAAACAAACAGCAGTAAATGAAGTCATTAATTTCTCATCCTCTCACACAGATTTAATTAGGAGGATTTAATTAGACTTGGCAGTATAACGCAGAGAGATTGCGGGATGGGTGGTCCGCTCTCCGCAGCTGAGGACGCAGTCAGGACACAAGGTAACACTCTGCCAGCAAGAAGAATCCAATGGAAGCCAAGCTTAAAGCGATAACGCAGCGCACGGCAAATATTACCAGATTTACTATATTATATTAATGGAGACAGGAAGATATGAAGAACGTTACAATGTTGCAATTCTGAGTGTGTACGCGGCTTTATTAGCACAAGTGTGAACTCTGCCTGATAATAGCACATAGTATCACTGCAAGTAACAGCATTAGGTGAGGCTTTCACACGCTGGGATTTATTAGACACATTGGTGGTGACAATGACTCTGTATGTATAACATAGGGCTGATTAACCAAAGTGTCGGGTAGAAAATTCTCGAAAATGTCAGAGATTTTGGAGATTTGTGTCCTAATTATTTGCCGAAAAAATGCAGCAAAATGGACTTTTTCTCATTTGCTTGTACGTTATTAATCACTGCTCACTGGATTTAATGAAGGAAGTGCGTCTAATAATGATAAGTGCCCGAATCGTGCAATAATCTGATATTTACACAATCATTTAAAAGAACGCTCATCCTAGAAAAGAAATTTGAATAAAATAAAAAAACTGAAAACACTTTACTATTGGTCAGTTCACTGGGGTCTCTAAAAGCTTCCGAAATAGAGGGCTCTCACATCTTGGATTTCTCCATGTTCTGGCTGAAGTATCAAAAGGGGTGGGGCTTATTTAAAGGGGTGGGTTTATTTTTGCATGGTGTCATTGGCAGTCAGATCAGTAGGGGGCGGTCTCTACTATCTCCCAGTCAGACACAAACAGCAGAAGTCCTGCCCAAACGGATCATTCTTATAGTTAACATTCAGCAGGGAGGAAGGAGGGGGAGATAGAATGGTCACCACCCTGGTGTTATCTTAGAATTAGGAAGAAATAGAGTAGGAAGAAGATGATTTCGTGGTATGTATTGGTTTTTAAAAAATTTTTTAATTTTTTTTATTTCAGTGCTTCTTTAATGAGTCTTCCCTACACCCCCTACCCCTTGATATCAGATTGAGACAAACAATGAGCTTGAATTATTCAAACATCTCTATTTTTTGTGTATGTCAACATAGGTCGATGGAGCCCAATCCTGACCTTCGTAGGGTATATAGAGCTACACGACGCCATGGCTCATAGGCGCACATCATGCCATTGACGATTAGGTGGTGGCCACTAATTTCGCCCAAGAACCTTAAGGCACCCATCTGGTGCCCGGATAATTGAGATGTTGAGAGAACGTTCTCCTGCCACCAGCAGTTACACAAGTCAAGTTTGGTAGGAGCAGGAAGACATCATTACATTGCAGCAGATATTAAACCTATTGTTCCCAGAGATGAGGCTTAGGAAGGAGAACGTGGGATAAAATTAAGGACCCTATTATTTTACTTTTTGGATTGCAGTTTTAAAAAACAGAATAGGTTCAAGGAATAAGAGGATATAACTGACCGCTGGCACTGACATAGATAATGGCAAATAGACCAGAGGATTTACACCTGAGAATTTCCAACCAGCTTTGCATTATGGGTAATGCAGGGGCATCGAGTGAGGAGCGTAGGACCCTGAACTTCTGCCTCCAAATTTCCATGTATACTCATCACCCTCAGGGCAACCCCCCACCAGAATCAACACTGCTGCAAATTTGTCATATCGTACTTATATCAAGGAGCCAAGAATGGGGTCCGAGGGGGTGAAAATTCCCAATTGGAACAGTTGATTTAATAATAATGGATTTCGGGCCGCAACAGGACATCTGCCCCTGCAACCCTATAACCCCCTCCCCTGCACACAGACTGCCTGGGGCAGTCTGAAGAGTTTCCTATAAATACTATGAAGCCAGTGATTTAACAATGTTATTCTCCCCATTCCTGCAAAACCGAGTAAACAAGCAATTATGACATAGCTTCCCCGTGACAGCTGCCAGTATATCCTCCCCGATCCCTCTTCACCTCTGTAATTGCCCTCATTGATTTATCATCGCACAATATTTTTGCACCAAATCAGCTGGCTGTAGGATAATAGACTCTACCTAGTATATATATATAGTTCACCCCCATCCCTAGGTAATCCTGCATGATAACCTGACGGACAATGATGTTAGGAGTCAGCATTTACTACACTGCGAAGACATAATTGTATGTATATGGTAGAACCTGCCAGTAAGACTCCACTTATTTAATAACATTTCTATTAGTGATAACACGATATACCAGGTGCTTCTAGATCACACAACTTATATATGTATTTATGCATGCCCACTCTCATGTAGGCAAATAAAGTTCAATTTATTATCAATATTAAGTTTTGCAAGGAGTTACATTTTATGAAAAGGAACTAGCAAAATTACGTACAAGTAAATAACTACAATAATACTGCCCCTATATACAAGAATATAACTACTATAATACTGCCCCCTATGTACAAGAATATAACTACTATAATACTGCTCTTATATACAAGAATATAACTACTATAATACTGCCCCTATATACAAGAATATAACCACTATAATACTGCTCCCTATATACAAGAATATAACTACTATAATACTGCCTCCTATATACAAGAATATAACTACTATAATACTGCCCCTATATACAAGAATATAACTACTATAATACTGCTCCTATATACAAGAATATAACTACTATAATACTGCCCCCTATATACAAGAATATAACTACTATAATACTGCCCCCTATATACAAGAATATAACTACTATAATACTGCTCCTATATACAAGAATATAACTACTATAATACTGCCCCTATATACAAGAATATAACTACTATAATACTGCTCCTATATACAAGAATATAAGTACTATAATACTGCCCCTATATACAAGAATATAACTACTATAATACTGCCCCCTATATACAAGAATATAACTACTATAATACTGCCTCTATATACAAGAATATAACTACTATAATACTGCTCCTATATACAAGAATATAACTACTATAATACTGCCCCTATATACAAGAATATAACTACTATAATACTGCTCTTATATACAAGAATATAACTACTATAATACTGCCCCTATATACAAGAATATAACTACTATAATACTGCCCCCTATATACAAGAATATAACTACTATAATACTGCCTCTATATACAAGAATATAACTACTATAATACTGCTCCTATATACAAGAATATATCTACTATAATACTGCCCCCTATATACAAGAATATAACTACTATAATGCTGCCCCCTATATACAAGAATATAACTACTATAATACTGCTCCTATATACAGGAATATAACTACTATAATACTGCCCCTATATACAAGTGTATAACTACTATAATACTGCTCCTATATACAAGAATATAACTACTATAATACTGCCCCTATATACAAGAATATAACTACTATAATACTGCCGCCTATATACAAGAATATAACTACTATAATACTGCTCCTATATACAAGAATATAACTACTAAAATACTGCTCCTATATACAAGAATATAACTACTATAATACTGTCCCCGATATACAAGAATATAACTACTATAATACTGCCCATATATACAGGAATATAACTACTATAATACTGCCCCTATATACAAGAATATAACTACTATAATACTGCTCATATATACAAGTAAATAACTACTATAATACTGCCTCCTATATACAAGAATATAACCACTATAATACTTCCCCCTATATACAAGAATATAACTACTATAATACTGCCCCCTATAAACAAGAATATAACTACTATAATACTGCCCCCTATAAACAAGAATATAACTACTATAATACTGCCCCCTATATACAAGAATATAACTACTATAATACTGCCCCCTATATACAAGAATATAACTACTATAATACTGCCTCCTATATACAGGAATATAACTACTATAATACTGCCTCCTATATACAAGAATATAACTACTATAATACTACTCCTATATACAAGAATATAACTACTATAATACTGCTCCTATATACAAGATTATAACTACTATAATACTGCCCCTATATACAAGAATATAACTACCATAATACTGCTCCTATATACAAGAATATAACTACTACAATACTGCCCCTATATACAAGAATATAACTACTATAATACTGCCTCCTATATACAATAATATAACTATTATAATACTGCCCCCTATATACAAGAATATAACTACTATAATACTGCCCCTATATACAAGAATATAACTACCATAATACTGCTCCTATATACAAGAATATAACTACTACAATACTGCCCCTATATACAAGAATATAACTACTATAATACTGCCTCCTATATACAATAATATAACTATTATAATACTGCCCCCTATATACAAGAATATAACTACTATAATACTGCCCCCTATATACAAGAATATAACTACTATAATACTGCCCCCTATATACAAGAATATAACTACTATAATACTGCCCCCTATATACAAGAATATAACTACTATAATACTGCCCCCTATATACAAGAATATAACTACTATAATACTGCCCCCTATATACAAGAATATAACTACTATAATACTGCCCCTATATACAAGAATATAACTACTATAATACTGCCTCCATATATACAAGAATATAACTACTATAATACTCCCTCCTATATACAAGCATATAACTACTATAATACTGCCTCCATATATACAATAATATAACTATTATAATAATGCCCCCTATATACAAGAATATAACTACTATAACATTCCCTCCTATATACAAGAATATAACTACTATAATACTGCCCCCTATATACAATAATATAACTATTATAATACTGCCCCCTATATACAAGAATATAACTACTATAATACTGCCCCCTATATACAAGAATATAACTACTATAATACTGCCCCCTATATACAAGAATATAACTACTATAATACTGCCCCTATATACAAGAATATAACTACTATAATACTGCCCCTATATACAAGAATATAACTACTATAATACTGCTCCCTATATACAAGAATATAACTACTATAATACTGCCCTTATATACAAGAATATAACTACAATAAGACTGCCCTATATACAAGAATATAACTACTATAATACTGCCCCTATGTACAAGAATATAACTACTATAATACTGCCCCCTATATACAAGAATATAACTACTATAATACTGCCTCCTATATACAAGAATATAACTACTATAATACTCCCTCCTATATACAAGAATATAACTACTATAATACTGCCCCTATATACAAGAATATAACTACTATAATACTGCCCCCTATATACAAGAATATAACTACTATAATACTGCCCCCTATATACAAGAATATAACTACTATAATACTGCCCCTATATACAAGAATATAACTACTATAATACTGCCCCTATATACAAGAATATAACTACTATAATACTGCTCCCTATATACAAGAATATAACTACTATAATACTGCCCTTATATACAAGAATATAACTACAATAAGACTGCCCTATATACAAGAATATAACTACTATAATACTGCCCCTATATACAAGAATATAACTACTATAATACTGCCCCCTATATACAAGAATATAACTACTATAATACTGCTCCTATATACAAGAATATAACTACTATAATACTGCCCCCTATATACAAGAATATAATTACTATAATACTGCCCCTATATGCAAGAATATAACTACTATAATACTGCCCCTATGTACAAGAATATAACTACTATAATACTGTCCCTATATACAAGAATATAACTACTATAATACTGCTCCTATATACAAGAATATAACTACTATAATACTACTCCTATATACAAGAATATAACTACTATAATACTGCCCCTATATACAAGCATATAACTACTATAATACTGCCCCTATATACAAGAATATAACTACTATAATACTGCCCCTATATACAAGAATATAACTACTATAATACTGCTCCCTATATACAAGAATATAACTACTATAATACTGCTCCTATATACAAGAATATAACTACTATAATACTGCCCCTATATACAAGAATATAACTACTATAATACTGCCCTTATATACAAGAATATAACTACTATAATACTGCCCCTATATACAAGAATATAACTACTATAATACTGCTCCTATATACAAGAATATAACTACTATAATACTGCCCCTATATACAAGAATATAACTACTATAATACTGCCCTTATATACAAGAATATAACTACTATAATACTGCCCCCTATATACAAGAATATAACTACTATAATACTGCCCCTATATACAAGAATATAACTACTATAATACTGCCCCTATATACAAGAATATAACTACTATAATACTGCTCCTATATACAAGAATATAACTACTATAATACTGCCCCTATATACAAGAATATAACTACTATAATACTGCCCTTATATACAAGAATATAACTACTATAATACTGCCCCCTATATACAAGAATATAACTACTATAATACTGCTCCTATATACAAGAATATAACTACTATAATACTGCTCCTATATACAAGAATATAACAACTATAATACTTCTCCTATATACAAGAATATAACTACTATAATACTGCCCCCTATATACAAGAATATAACTACTATAATACTGCCCCCTGTATACAAGAATATAACTATTATAATACTGCTTCTATATACAATATAACTACTATAATACTGCCTCTATATACAAGAATAGAACTACTATAATACTGCTCCCTATATACAAGAATATAACTACTATAATACTGCCTCCTATATACAAGAATATAACTACTATAATACTGCCTCCTATATACAGGAATATAACTACTATAATACTGCCCCTATATACAAGAATATAACTACTATAATACTGCCCCCCTATATACAAGAATATAATTTCTATAATACTGCTCCTATATACAAGAATATAACTACTATAAGGGTATGTTCACACGGCCTATTTACGGACGTAAATCGGGCGTTTTTGCCCCAAATTACGTCTGAAAATAGCGCCTCAATAGCGCTGACAAACATCTGCCCATTGAAAGCAATGGGCAGACGTTTGTCTGTTCACACGAGGCGTATATTTACGCGCCGCTGTCAAATGACGGCGCGTAAATAGACGCCCGCGTAGAAGAAGTGACCTGTCACTTCTTTGGCCGTAATTGGAGCCGCTATTCATTGACTCCAATGAATAGCAGCGCTAATTACGGCCGTAATTGACGCGGCGTTCAAGCGCCTGCACATGCCGGTACGGCTGAATTTACGGGGATGTTTTCAGGCTGAAACATCCCCGTAATTTCAGCCGTTACGGACCCCCGCCGTGTGAACATACCCTAATACTGCTGCTCCTATATACAAGAATATAACTACTATAATACTGCCCCCTATATACAAGAATATAACTATTACAGTACTAGGTATATGCAGGATTTGGCACTAGGTGATATCATGAACTTTCTTCTTCTTCTCCTGTATTAGTATTTCCAGTATTGACCTGAGGAATAAAATCACTAGCAGAAAGCCGGCCGGTTATTATCTCACTATGGGGCTCCCCTTGCCCCCTGTACACACTGCGCTGATTCCCGGGTGTGCTGTATTTCTGTTGTTATCCGGACTTCACGTTTTCCTATTTTCGGTCTCTTTCTGATCATTTTCCATTATTAATAAGTAAATCTGCGCTCGGCCTCTTTTTCTCCTCTCTGTAATTGTGTCTTCTTTATTTTTCCCGGTGAAATTCGCTGTCATTGTAATAATACTAATCAATAAGCCTCCAGGTCAGATTTATCATCTACATCACCGGCCCAATGAGCTGTGAAGGAATCATTTGCTGGCTACACACGCTCTAACCGCTGCAATGTGCAAATGTAATTTTAGTTACGGTATCAGAGACTCACATTAAGTTGCCGGGTTCCTCGTTATGACTGATCTATGAATCTCGTGTGGACGTCTGTCGTGCATATCGTATTACAGCGACTTATTTATTCAGGGTTGATATCATTTGTAGTGATGAATAATCAGATTAAAATAACAAAACCAAATGAAAACCCAAAAATCTTCAAATAAATTCCAGGCAAAAATCAATGGAAAAATCGAAAGAAAAAACATTGTGGCTGCTTCTTATAAGGAACGGCGTCAATCACCACAATCATTATCATTGAGTTTATTGTTACCGGGTCGTCCACTTTAGACACTTTCTTTTGTAATGACAGGTCCTTGGACTACCAGATGATTACGAAGTCCCACCGCTCAGACCCCCAACAATCAACTTTTATCATCAAGGGAACCTGTTGCCATTTATATAATGCAAGGACAACAAGGGTCCTCCAGAGCAAGGGACTTTGTCACTAGTTTATTCATTCCCCATCTCCTAACTAATCTGATAGGCGCTATGATGCTGATAACTACAGCGTAATTTTTTTTCAAAAACGTTTATTATTTGCAAAGTTATGAGCATTTTCTAAATATGCTAATTTGACTATACTTGCCAAATGGGAGGTTACTCTTTAGTTTCTCTTTGGGCGGTGCAATATTTTCTGTATGACACTGTCCAATCAGCTTACAGCTTCTCCCCCTTCCCAGCAACATAGCGTGATCAAGTATACAGCTTACATTCCCGACTGTGTTTTCAACTGTTATATCTCCGGTATACTGGTGTAATATGAAAGATTAGAGTCACCACTTTCATATGCCACGAGAACCACGGTTCTAGGACATCCACAGCCGGAGATATGGTTATTAGAAATGTTCCCCCTTCCATCCAGCCTTAGTCTCTCACACTGTGTGAAGCAGCTTCATGCTAATTGGACAGAGTCAGAGGCTGGGAGAAGCTCCACCTCAGGAGAATCGCTGGTGGTGACGCCCACTTGTCTAGTAGACTTTCATTCGCATATTTAGAAAAAAAGCTCTTAACTTCTAAAATAATAAACTTTTTGGGACACAATTTTCACTATTATTATCAGTGTGACAGCGTCTATCAGATCAGCCAGGAGATTGGGCATTACTAAACTAGTGACAGATGCTCTTTAAGTCATTCATTTTCACCAATTATCAGAAATATTGTGATGACTCTACATTATGCTAGAGGGTGAATGCGAATGGATGTAACACAAGGACACCGGTGGTCTTGCAGAGACTTATAGAGCAAGGGACTCCCCCCCCCCCCCATTAACTTCATATCTCTAATAGGTTATAAAGAGAGGGGATGTCCAAATCATAGAACCCCTTTAAGAACAGGCTAGTTGGTGTCTTCTACTGAGGTCCATGATGTCTCATCTTGGGCTTGGATCTTGATTCTTCTCTCTGACGTATTCATATTCTTGTAACTGTCTCCCACAATCTTGTTGCTGGTCATATTCCTTCTTTTTGCGTTTCCCTTTTCAGCTCTTACAGCCATCATGGTCGTCTCATAATGTGCACAGGATAAGTCTGGTATTTGTGCATATATTGGAAGGTTCAGCTTTTCTTAAGCAAGGATTGTCCCAAGTGTTAAGCTCAGGAAAGTTTGTTTTTCTTTCCAAGGTGTTTTCCAAAGTTTAAGCCAAGACAAAAGTTCAAGGGAAATAATAGCTGTTATGATTGCGGTCGTGGACCGTTGCCGCTCACCCTCGGCTCGCGGCCATGACCGCAACTTCCGGGCCACCTGGCGACATCCTCCTCCCCGTGGTGCGGCCTTCCCTTCCTGGAGTGTGTGATGGAGTGCGCGCGCGCGCTCGTCCCCGGCCTTAAAGGGCCAGCGCACTCACTTCCTAAAAGTTCCCTACCCTACCCCAGTGGACCCTGGACTATAAAAAGCTCTCTGCCCTTCCTTGGCTACATTGTATCTGACCGTAGTCTCAAGATGGACCCAGAGAAGGTGAGATCCATCTTAGAGTGGCCACGCCCACAGGGTCTTCGGTCCATACAAAGATTTATGGGATTCGCGAACTTCTATCGGCAATTCATCCCGAACGTCTCATCTCTGACTGCTCTAATCCCGGCTCTCACCAAGAACGGAGTAAACGCCAAGGTTTGGCCTCCAGAGGCAGAATCGGCATTTACTAAGCTCAAGAGCGCTTTCACTTCAGCATCTATCCTTTATCACCCTGATGCTTCTCGGCAGTTCCTTCTGGAAGTGGACGCATCTTCTGTGGGTGCTGGAGCACTACTAGGTCAAAAGAACACTAAGGGCAAGATGGTGGCCTGTGGCTTCTTCTCGAAGTTGGTTCCCCGGCAGAGCGCAACTATTCCATGGGGGATCGGGAGTTGCTGGCCATCACGTTGGCATTGGAGGAATGGAGACACTTGCTGGAGGGCGCAGTTCACGCTATTATCGTTTATACGAACCACAAGTACCTTACGTACTTAGAGTCAGCACAACAACTAAATCCTCGCCAAGCCAGGTGGTCGTTGTTCTTCGCCAGGTTTCAATTCTTGCTCCACTTCCGTCATTTCATTCCTCTGACTGGTCTTCCGTCTGCTCCTCGCCTGGCACATCTGTTTATTTCACACATCTTCCGGTTACACGGACTTCCTCTGCATATTGTCTCGGACCGGGGTGTACAGTTTACATCCAAGTTCTGGAGAGCCCTGTGCAACCTGATAGACCTTAAACTGTACTTCTCTTCGGCCTATCACCCTCAGTCTAATGGTCAGGTGGAGATTACCAACCAGAGTTTAGAGAATTACCTTTGTCATTTTGTTTCCGCCTAACATGACAATTTGGTACAACTTCTGCCTTGGGCGGAATTCTCATACAAGTGAGTCTATCGCCTCGTCAGCTTTCTACATTGTGTACAGGCAGCATCCTCAAGTTCCTCTTCTTGTGCCAGCCATGACTCAAGTACCAGCAGCTAACTCTTCTTTTGGCTCGTTTATTCACATCTGGCAGCAAACTAAAGCTGCGATTCTCAAAGCAGTGGACCACATGAAAAGGCATACAGATAAAGCAAGAAAAGTCCTTCCTCAATTCTCTCCTGGAGTCAAGGTCTGACTTTCCTCGAGAAATATTCGACTCAAGATGCCTTCATGCCTTCCCACAAAGTCACTCCCAGGTTCCTTGGTCCTTTCGAGGTTCTACAACGAATTAACCCTGTATCATATAAACTTCGGTTGCCTCCCAGTCTCAAGATTCTCAACTCGTTCCATGTGTCTCTCTTTAAACCTGTGGTCCTGAAACGCTATAGTAAATCCCTTGGTTCTGAAGTTGCTCTGAGTGGTTCTTCTAATGTCTTAGAGGTGAATAAGATTCTGGACCGCAAGAGAGTAGGACGGAGGACTTTCTATCTGGTGGATTGGAGAGGGTTTGGTCCTGAGGAGAGATCTTGGGAGCCAGAAGAGAATCTTAGTGCACCTGCCCTCATTAAAAAGTTCCTCTTACGCTCCGGACCCAACTTGCGGGCCATCTGCCGACGTCTTCTACCCAGAGACCCCGGTTGGCGCGGCCTTCCCTTCCTGGAGTGTGTAATGGAGTGCGAGCGCGTGCTCGTCCCTGGCCGTAAAGGGCCAGTGCGCGCACTTCCTAAAAGTTCCCTATCCCAGTGCACCATGGACTATAAAAAGGGCTCTGTCCTCCCGCTCCTTGCCTGAGCGTTGTTTGTACTTTTCCCATGTTTGTATTGCAAATGGTCCCTTAGTGTTTCCCTGCTCTCAGTGTTCCCGTTCCCTCCATCCTATCCTGTGCTGTATTTTCTTCCTGAGCCTCCCTTGTATCGGAGTCGTGTGGTGCCGCCTGCTGGATACGCCACGTCTGTGTGTCACCTGCCATCCCTGGTGCCATCCGCCACGTCTGGTGCAACCTGCCACATCTAGCCCTATCTGTGCCGGAGCCCTACCGCTGTCTGGACTATCTCAGGTACCCTTGTGCTACGCACCTCTGCATAGACTGTGAGTTGGTTAGCTACCTCTTCGCTACGGCGGAGCGGCCTAGTGGGTCCACATACCCAAAAATCATGACAATAGCATTCCTGTCACCAGACACAGTGAGACCTCAAAGTAAAAATCAAAATGACCCGACCCCACTCCTTTTATTGGCTCAAGTCACTACATTTTCCCATCCCAGGACAGTAAGACCTGTCCCTTCTTTGCACCCACTCCCCTTTGTAGATGCAATGACACTTGAGCCAGTTCTTTGCTTCTTTGTTTGCTAACTTTCCATTTAAAGGGCCCTCAAACCACACATAGGGAGGTAAATGGGCCAACCTCAGCTTGGCCCCCTCCAGGTTCAAACTAGATCACCATGGGTCCAGTGGACCCTCCAGTTGGTCTTGCATGCCCTTTTTCTGCATTGCTGCTAGGTGGGCCCACAGAGTCATTTCCCCTGGTGGCTCCAGGTACAACATTGCCACTTTCTTCATGGACCTATAGAAGGTCTGGGTCCTGCCTCTTTAGTACATGTACTCTTTCCTATATCATAGACCACCTATCTCTAGACTCAGCTCTATACCATAGACGTCTTATCTCTAGTCCTAGCTCTATACCATAGACGTTCTATCTCTAGACCTAACTCTATACCATAGACGTCCTATCTCTACACTTAGCTCTATACCATAGACGTCCTATCCCTAGACCTAGCTCTTTACCATAGATGTCCTATCTCTAGTCCTAGCTCTATACCATAGACGTCCTATCTCTACACTTAGCTCTATACCATAGACGTTCTATCTCTAGTCCTAGCTCTATACCATAGACGTTCTATCTCTAGTCCTAGCTCTATACCATAGACGTTCTATCTTTAGTCCTAGCTCTATACCATAGACGTTCTATCTCTAGTCCTAGCTCTATACAATAGACGTTCTATCTCTGGTCCTAGCTCTATATCATAGACGTTCTATCTCTGGTCCTAGCTCTATACCATAGACGTTCTATCTCTGGTCCTAGCTCTATACCATAGACGTTCTATCTCTAGTCCTAGCTCTATACCATAGACGTTCTATCTCTAGTCCTAGCTCTATACCATAGACGTTCTATCTCTGGTCCTAGCTCTATATCATAGACGTTCTATCTCTGGTCCTAGCTCTATACCATAGACGTTCTATCTCTAGTCCTAGCTCTATACCATAGACGTTCTATCTCTGGTCCTAGCTCTATATCATAGACGTTCTATCTCTGGTCCTAGCTCTATACCATAGACGTTCTATCTCTAGTCCTAGCTCTATATCATAGACGTTCTATCTCTGGTCCTAGCTCTATATCATAGACGTTCTATCTCTAGTTCTAGCTCTATACCATAGACGTTCTATCTCTGGTCCTAGCTCTATACCATACACGTCCTATCTCTAGACCTAGCTCTATACCATAGACGTTCTATCTCTGGTCCTAGCTCTATACCATAGAAGTCTTAGCTCTCCAGCAGTACAAACCTGAAGTAGCTCTGATCAGCAAGCTATGATGGAACTTGAAGTCCCCAAAAATGTAAAATTGCCTCCGCCTGCCCTGGGCCTCGCAGTGAATACTTGATGATGCCGCCATGACCTACAATAATTTCATTCATCTTCATCCTGATTCCCCCAATAAGCAGCAATATTATGATCCATGTACATCTGATGCCAGCGGGTGAACGGTAATATAGCGGGATGTTAGAATAATTATCTCTTAGTGGGGAGAGAGCTGTGATTACCGCTGACATTATATAGCATGACCGAGTCTGTAATTGATGTAGGGATTAAGAAAATTGCTACGTGTCAGCTGGTCAACCACAACCAGCTGATAACGATAATGTGGCGGCGACCGTCTTCTCACCCTGACGACGAGCCCGGAGAATACTCAGTGCAGCATCTTGTGCTTTTGCAAACATGGAAAGTTAAACAATGAGCTAATTTATTAACGGGAGCGATAAGTATAATAATTAAACTCGGTGGTTACAAGTTAATTTAATTATTATCCGCAGCATAGGCAGCCTCTAAAACAGCGGTCTGAATAGAAATGAATTGCGCAATTGTTCTCGAGTCGTAACAATGAAAGCTGTAATATTGTATCAATGCGCTTATATAAGCAGCCATTTTATCCTGTAACTCCGCAGGACGAGGGATTTAACGCGGCTCCGGAAACGATGCACAGTATATTTTACAGGGGGAAAGCTGCAGAATTAGCGGCGGTTAATTAGAATTAGCGATGCGCTCGGTTAATAGTGATTACCATGATGTCAATTAAAGAGGCCAGGAGATATGACGGGTAATATAAAGAATGAATGCTCCGGCAGGAAGGGACAGAAACGTTACAGCTCCATATAAAACCTGCTGACAGTATATACAGCGAGCACATTGCACATTGAGGTAAAGTAATTATTCTATGTCATATTCCTGCCACCATGTACGGGTCAATGTAACTCTATGGATATTCAAAGGGCATTCTGTCACTTTAAATTATGGCATATGGATATGGGACAATTTCCTATCAATGAACTGGTGGACGTAATTATGACCATTTAGTGGCCCCTAAGTGACACCCAGCAGAGATCTATGCTCCTTTTTTCCACATAAAGAAGAAGACCCAACCCCACCGCCATATAGCAGAGCTGGGAGGGGTAATTTCCCGCTATGCTAGGATTTATGTTACAGGGGTTGTCTGCTTTTAGCATTGTTTTTGTATAATTAATAGGTATGCAATTTTCCATTATACTTTCTGTATTCATACCTCATGGTTTTCAACATCTCTGCTTGTTGTTATTTAGTAGGAACATTCATTGTTTACTTCCATGGGATAAATTTCTGTCCATAGTCATTTGATAGACACACGGGTGCAGGGCTTGTTACAGGGTCATGTGATGGACACAAAGATGCGCAGCTCATTACAATTATAGTATGTGTATCAGAGCTGTGTCTTCTAATGATCCCAGCACCTGTGTGTCCATCACATGACCCTGTAACGATCCCAGCACCTGTGTGTCCATCACATGACCCTGTAACGATCCCAGCACCTGTGTGTCCATCACATGACCCTGTAACGATCCCAGCACCTGTGTGTCCATCACATGACCCCATAATGATCCCAGCACCTGTGTGTCCATAACATGAACCTGTAACGATCCCAGCACCTGTGTGTCCATCACATGACCCTGTAACAATCCCAGCACCTGTGTGTCTGTCACATGACCCTGTAAAAATCTAAGCACCTGTGTGTCCATCACATGACCTCATAATGAGCCGTGCACCTGTGTGTCCATCACATGACCCTGTAACGATCCCAGCACCTATGTGTCCATCACATGACCCCATAATGATCCCAGCACCTGTGTGTCCATCACATGAACCTGTAACGATCCCAGCACCTGTGTGTCCATCACATGACCCTGTAACGATCCCAGCACCTGTGTGTCCATCACATGACCCCATAATGATCCCAGCACCTGTGTGTTCATCACATGACCCTGTAACAAACCTAGCACCTGTATATCCATCACATGACCCTGTAACGAGCCAAGCACCTGTGTGATCATCACATAACCATGGACAGAATTTTATCCACTGCAAGTAAACAATGATAGTTTCTACCGAATAACAGCAAGCAGAGATGTTGAAAACTGTAAGGATTAAATGCAGAAAGTGTACCGGAAAATTATATAACATTTAATTATACAAAAAATAACAATAATTTGCAGAAACCGGGCGACCCCTTTAAGGTTTCTCGCTTACAGCAGCAGTTTTCTTGTTGATAATGTTTCTGTTTCTGAAAAAACTGGATCACCCCCAGCGGGACCAATAAAGAACCTCTGGGACCGGAGCCGATCTGACACCCTATTGCTGCCACATGTAGCAGAGGTGGCTGTGCATGTGCGTGGCCCTCTTCACTATTAGAGATATTAGACTTTTATTTCAATTCTTCACTTTTTTCAAGATCACTGCTTGTTGACAGTAAATAAAAAGAACAATGTTTACATCTGGAGGCTGAAAACCCATCATAATGTAGTCCTGCTCACACAGCTGCAGAAAGGGCTCTGATACGCTTATCCACGCCGCTGTGTAAGCAGGCTCTGAATCAAACAACAATGTTCCTATTCACAGACAGCAAACAGAGATTGAGAAAATGGTGACAAATAAATGCACAAAGAGTATTAGAAGGCTGGAGACTGTTTAATTCTACAACGATTAAGCTTTATTTCCATAAAACTGGACCGGCCCTTTAATAGTCGCAGCCCCACCCCCACAGTATCAGTGTTCTGTTACATTGTTGCAGTGACTGATCAGCAGGAAAACATTGAGACAGTTTGATACATCAGACCCATAAAGTCGGGACTCAGCAGCGTTTACTTAATGAGGTGATTTACTTATCACGTTATAAATCTCGCGATACGCAGTAAAATGCGCGGCGCTCAGACCCCGGTGCTGGGTAATATTATCCCGTTATGTTCCTGTATAGATTATGATATAAATCACGCGGGTTCGCAGCATAAAGCCTCAGAGATGGGCGCTAGGGGGAGGGGAGCCATCAATCAGAATGTCCCAGCGTCTCATTTGCGCGCAGATTTAAAGGGAAGGTGTTATTGCTTTTATGTCATTAAAATACATTTTATTTATTTGTGTTTTTGTGTTGTACTTTTTTCTTTTTTCTTTTTTTTACTTCTCTATGGGGGCTGCCATTTTTTTTCATCTCTGTATGTGTCGATTAACGACACATACAGAGATGGAATACGGCACATACAACCCCATAGAGAATGCGAACGGGAGCCGTTCCATCCACTATGCTGTACGCCGTCTGTGTGGGAACGGAGCATGCGCAGCTCCCGCACAGTCCAAAAGGAAGGACTTTGGCAGAGCGACATCCGGCGCCATTTTCATGTGGACCGGAAGCCGCGGCCGGACAGTAAGATGACTAATTCCGGTCGCGGCTTCCGTCCATATGTTCAGAAGCAAGGACTAGGAGCGGAGGAAGCAGAGGCAGCTCCAGGGACAGCGGCGGCGGCAGGAGCAGGTAAGTTATGTTTGTGTATGTGATGTGTGTATTATGTTCGTGTTTTACTGTGTGATTACCACTGTATCTAATCCTCCTACACTGTGCATTCGCTTAAAAAATGGCGACACAGTGTAGGAGGTTTGAACATTCAACCCCCTCCTTTCTCCTGGCACTAGCCAGGATAAAGGAGGGGGCATTGTTTGAGGACACTAGAGCGAGTGTGTATTCTCCAATTTTGCAGCATAAAGCAATAAGGTTGCTTTACCAAATGCCAATGCTGCAATTTTGGGAATTGCTCCCTCTAGTGACCAGCACATGGAAATGTTATAAATTAGAATCTAATTTATAATATTTCCTGACTTGTGAAAAAATTGAAAAAATTAGAACAATGTGTAATCGTGTATATACTAACAGTGTAACTAAAAAAAATATATATATTTTTCTAGCGACACATTCCCTCATTGTCATTGCTGGTCAAACAGAACAAGGTTACACGGCCGGATCTGAACAGCGCCATCACTTACAGGACGCGGCATTATCCACAGCGCCAAACATAATGAGCTGTCCTGCTAATTGCAGATACAAGGCTGGATTCATCACTCTGACGCCGCGGATCCAACAAGGTCACCCCCGAAATGGAAAGTCCCCCAGTAAATATAAGACCCTGAGACTCCCGCCAAGATCGATCTATCTATCTATCTATCTATCTATCTATCTATCTATCTATCTATCTATCTATCTATCTATCCATATCTATCTATCTATCTATCTATCTATCTATCTATCTATCTATCTATCTATCTATCTATCTATCTATCTATCTATCTATCTATCTATCTATCTATCTATCTCATATCTATCTATCTATCTATCTATCTATCTATCTATCTATCTATCTATCTATCTATCTATCTATCTCATATCTATCTATCTATCTATCTATCTATCTATCTATCTATCTATCTATCTATCTATCTATCTATCTATCTATCTATCTATCTATCTATCTATCTATCTATCTATCTATCTATCTATCTATCTATCTATCAATCTATCTATCTATCTATCCATCTATCTATCTATTTTATATCTGCGTATTGCAATATTCTTTTAAACTGCCGTTAGATAATCCAGAAATCCTGATAATCTGTCACTGGAACTACAATATAAACTGGAGCATCATAAAACCAGAATCAGAAGACTGTCCAATAATCCAGAATATTTGATAATCCAGCCCCTATCAGGTCCCATTGATGGTAGATTGTCTGTGTATATGTATTATCTATATTTCTCTGTAGACACGGATGAGTGTGGCGTGTTGTATGTGCGCCCGGCTGCATGCCATTCCCGGCACAGAGCGCCAGGTCCCACGCTGGGCACACATGCCGGGCTGAATGTTCTTTGTCGGGCTCAGTGCCGCCTCTCCCGGTCCTACGGCGGCCTCAGATAAGCTGTAATTTGGGTGCAGTCCAGATGAAGTTTAATGATTTTAGAACATTGCAATGTGACACAAGGTCAGCAGGTGCTTCCCCGGCGCTCGCAGCTCAGGAGGCTGAGATAAGAGCTAAATAATTCACACTGATGAGGTGAGAGCCGCACTCCACGCTGCAAACCGACTGCTGCTAAATCAATACAAAAATTCTGCTCTCTATACATTGGCTGTGTATATTGGACGACTTCCCAGGGGGTGGAGGGGGATCTGGGAGATATGGAACATGGAGGAAGGGGACTAAAGGGACAGCATTCATATATAGAGTCATATGGACCACATGATGGAAAGGAGGACTATAGAACCGAAATTATTTCTTCGTTTTCGCCACAGTCCAGAAATTCCAAAACTCTGGCATCCTCATTTATTGAATATTCTGAACCAATGACTGCTTACATACAGTACACACATACACATATACGTACTGAGGTGAAATGTAATGCTCCTGAGCCCTAGTGCAAAAGTTGTAACAGCCCACTCCCCAAATACCATACTGATGTCATCATATGTAGCAGAGGCGCCTTTCGGCCCATTCGTTCCGCAGGCCTCGGTTGTGACTTCTACTTCTGCACCTTATATACTTACTATTCTATAGCTCAGTGGTGATCATGATTGACACAAACGCTAGAACCGTCATTGGCGCACAGGTACCAGCGCTCCGGATTTCTATGTGATTTTCAGGAGCTGCTAAGCACCAGACTATCAAATATATTCCTGTTAATCAGGGCTATTGCATGTTCTTTAGGTCATTCATAAAAACTTTAAAAAAAATCTTGTATTGATTTTACTCCAGAGCTGCACTCACAATTCTGCAGCTTCAAAGCTGAAATTTCCGGGCATTTCATACTTTTTCAGTGTCACAGAGCTTTACACCAGGTACTGTACCGTTATCTAATGTAGGAAAAACAAACTGCCCACTTGTACTATAGAAGCTCAGCAAAGCTGGTAAAGATGTTCCTGTCCAGAAGCTTACTGATTGTTTCCCAAAAAACTCAGGCTCAGTACAGGTGTAAGGGCATGGCCAGACGTGGCGGAATTGCTCTGGAATTCCGCTGCGGACACTCCGCAGCGGAAATCCGCAGCTGACCCGTTTCTCCATTACCTTCCACAGCTTTGTGGTTGGGTTCGTTGGCACGTTGCGGACCTGTGGCGGACTGGTTGCGGACTCATTGCGGAATTTCTCCATCGACTTAAATGGAGAGTCAAAATTCCGCAATGAATTCCGCAGCTGTCATGCACATGTTATGTGTGCTGCGGAGCGTATTGGTTTTACTAACATGACATTTCTTCATTCTGGCTGGACCTATGTATTTCTAGGTCTACAGCCAGACTGAGGAAGTCAATGGGGCTCCCGTAATTATGGGTGACTACGTGTGTGCACCCATAATTACGGGAACATTGCTAGGCGACGTCAGTAAATAATCACTGTCCAGGGTGCTGAAAGAGTTAAGCGATCGGCAGTAACTGTTTCTGCACCCTGGACAGTGACTACCGATCCCAATATACAGCAACCTGTCAAAAAAATAGAAGTTCATACTTACCGAGAACTCCCTGCTTCTTCCTCCAGTCCGGCCTCCCAGGATGACGTTTCAGTCTAAGTGACTGCTGCAGCCAATCACAGGCCAATCACAGGCTGCAGCCAATCACAGGCCAATCACAGGCTGCAGCCAATCACAGGCCAATCACAGGCTGCAGCCAATCACAGGCCAATCACAGGCTGCAGCGGTCACATGGACTGCCGCGTCATCCAGGGAGGTCGGGCTGGATGTTGAAAGAGGGACGCGTCACCAAGACAACGGCCGGTAAGTATGAAATTCTTTTACTTTCACTAGGGAAAGTGCTGTCCCTTCTCTCTATCCTGCACTGATACAGAGAAGGGAAGCACTTTCACCTCAATACGCAACGGCTAGTCCGCATCAATTTAATGCCCATTTTGGGCAGATCTGCAACAGAATCTGCAACGCAGATTCTGTGCGGCATTGATGCGGACAGTTGCGGAAGAAATCCGCCACGTCTGGGCATGCCCTAAAGGATCTGCCAGACACAGCATCTGTGTCGACGCCCGTGGTTAATCAGTCTGCACCTGCTCCTAAGTCTGATAGAGTGACTCGATCTGCTATCACTCAGGCTGGTAGGCTGAGGAGTGGGAGAACCTATCACAGCCTGGCTAGACGGTTCTAGCTCCCGCCCCCGGTCTATTTATACCTTAATTTCCTGCTTCTCTTTGCCTGTGATTCTGTCCTGATTCCTGGCTCTGCTGCTCCTGCTATTATTATTGACCTTGCTTCATATTGACCCTGGCTTTACTGACTACTCTCCTGCTCTGCAATTGATACCTCGTACACTCCTGGTTTGACTCGGCTCGTTCACTACGCCTGTTGCTCACGGTGTTGCCGTGGGCAACTGCCCCATTTCCCTTAGCTTCTGTGTACCCTTGTCTGTTTGTCTGTTGTGCACTTATTGAGCGTAGGGACCGTCGCCCAGTTGTACGCCGTCGTCTAGGACGGGCCGTGCAAGTAGGCAGGGACTGAGTGGCGGGCAGATTAGGGCTCACCTGTCTGTTTCCCTACCCCGTCCTTACAACAGGAAAAGTAATGTATGTACACAGTGACTCCACCAGCAGAATAGTGAGTGCAGCTCTGGAGTATAATACAGTTTGTAACTCAGGATCAGTACAGGATAAGTAATGTAATGTATGTACACAGTGACTCCACCAGCAGAATAGTGAGTACAGCTCTGGAGTATAATACAGGATGTAACTCAGGATCAGTACAGGATAAGTAATGTATATACACAGTGACTCCACCAGCAGAATAGTGAGTTCAGCTCTGGAGTATAATAAAGTATATAGCTCAGGATCAGTACAGGATAAGTAATGTCATGTATGTACACAGTGACTCCACCAGCAGAATAGTGAGTACAGCTCTGGAGTATAATACAGTTTGTAACTCAGGATCAGTACAGGATAAGTAATGTAATGTATGTACACAGTGACTCCACCAGCAGAATAGTGAGTGCAGCTCTGGAGTATAATACAGTTTGTAACTCAGGATCAGTACAGGATAAGTAATGTATATACATAGTGACACCACCAGCAGAATAGTGAGTGCAGCTCTGGAGTATAATACAGGATATAACTCAGGATCAGTGCAGGATAAGTAATGTATGTACACAGTGACTCCACCAGCAGAATAGTGAGTGCAGCTCTGGAGTATAATACAGGATGTAACTCAGGATCAGTACAGGATATGTAATGTATGTACACAGTGACTCCACCAGCAGAATAGTGAGTGCAGCTCTGGAGTATAATACAGGATGTAACTCAGGATCAGTACAGGATAAGTAATGTATGTACACAGTGACTCCACCAGCAGAATAGTGAGTGCAGCTCTGGAGTATAATACAGGATATAACTCAGGATCAGTACAGGATAAGTAATGTAATGTATGCACACAGTGACTCCACCAGCAGAATTGTGAGTACAGCTCTGAGGTATAATACAGGATATAACTCCGGATCAGTACAGGATAAGTAATGTAATGTATGTACACAGTGACTCTACCAGCAGAATAGTGAGTGCAGCTCTGGAGTATAATACAGGATGTAACTCAGGATCAGTACAGGATAAGTAATGTAATGTATGTACACAGTGACTGCACCAGCAGAATAGTGAGTGCAGCTCTGGAGTATAATACAGTTTGTAACTCAGGAGCAGTACAGGATAAATAATGTAATGTATGTACACAGTGACTCCACCAGCAGAATAGTGAGTGCAGCTCTGGAATATAATACAGGATGTAACTCAGGATCAGTACAGGATAAGTAATGTAATGTATGTACACAGTGACACCACCAGCAGAATAGTGAGTGCAGCTCTGGAGTATAATACAGGATATAACTCAGGATCAGTACAGGATAAGTAATGTATGTACACAGTGACTCCACCAGCAGAATAGTGAGTGCATCTCTGGAGTATAATACAGGATGTAACTCAGAATCAGTACAGGATATGTAATGTATGTACACAGTGACTCCACCAGCAGAATAGTGAGTGCAGCTCTGGAGTATAATACAGGATGTAACTCAGGATCAGTACAGGATAAGTAATGTAATGTATGCACACAGTGACTCCACCAGCAGAATAGCGAGTACAGCTCTGGAGTATAATACAGGATGTAACTCAGGATCAGTACAGGATAAGTAATGTAATGTATGTACACAGTGACTCCACCAGCAGAATAGTGAGTGCAGCTCTGATTTATGTATCATATGCTCTGTCATATAGACCTATTTGAAAATACACGCCATGACCCCCTGTATCTGCACAGGACCTATATATATAACTTTTCTTTGTGAAGTGGGAAAGAGGAAATTATGGGGGGGTAGAACGTAACTCTTTAATAAAGATGAAAATTCGATGTAATTAAAGGTAAATATTGTCTACTCAGCCGAGACTTGGAGTCTTTGTTACCCCTCCTCATTGCATTATAATCATCCAGTGCAGTTCTGTAAGGTTTTATTGTGACGTTTTGACTGTTCTCAGGGATTCTAAGAATTTCGATCATGGCAACAAATTAGATGCTGCTTCCTGAGATTTTCAAAAGCGAATGGATTAATTATATTCACAGAAATGTTTGTAAAAAAACATAATCACGCCATCAGTGTTCTGAAGTGCGGGTGACATGCGATAATGTTATCTGTGAGAGTGTTATCATAATGTGACAAAAGCAATATGACAGCGCGATTTATAACGACAAGATATTGTTACAGCTCAACGTTCACTTCACATGTTAAGTGTCGAACCAAATGACAGGAATGTTTACAGAACCCCCAAAATGTGCTAACACTACACCTTGTATATAGTGATATGGAGCATGCTGGTATAACCTGGGTATCTTCTGTATATAATTATATATGTACAGCTGGTATAAGTTATACATCTTGTATATAGTGATATGGAGCATGCTGGTATAACCTGGGTATCTTCTGTATATAATTATATATGTACAGCTGGTATAAGTTATACATCTTCTTGTATATAGTGATATGGAGCATGCCGGTATAACCCGGGTATCTCCTGTATATAATTATATATGTACAGCTGGTATAAGTTATACATCTTCCTGTATATAGTGATATGGAGCATGCTGGTATAACCTGGGTATCTTCTGTATATAATTATATATGTACAGCTGGTATAAGTTATACATCTTCTTGTATATAGTGATATGGAGCATGCTGGTATAACCTGGGTATCTTCTGTATATAATTATATATGTACAGCTGGTATAAGTTATACATCTTCTTGTATATAGTGATATGGAGCATGCTGGTATAACCTGGGTATCTTCTGTATATAATTATATATGTACAGCTGGTATAAGTTATACATCTTCTTGTATATAGTGATATGGAGCATGCTGGTATAACCTGGGTATCTTCTGTATATAATTATATATGTACAGCTGGTATAAGTTATACATCTTGTATATAGTGATATGGAGCATGCTGGTATAACCTGGGTATCTTCTGTATATAACTATATATGTACAGCTGGTATAAGTTATACATCTTCTTGTATATAGTGATATGGAGCATGTTGGTATAACCTGGGTATCTCCTGTATATAATTATATATGTACAGCTGGTATAAGTTATACATCTTCTTGTATATAGTGATATGGAGCATGCTGGTATAACCTGGGTATCTCCTGTATATAATTATATATGTACAGCTGGTATGAGTTATACATCTTCTTGTATATAGTGATATGGAGCATGCTGGTATAACCTGGGTATCTTCTGTATATAATTATATATGTACAGCTGGTATAAGTTATACATCTTCCTGTATATAGTGATATGGAGCATGCTGGTATAACCTGGGTATCTTCTGTATATAATTATATATGTACAGCTGGTATAAGTTATACATCTTCTTGTATATAGTGATATGGAGCATGCTGGTATAACCTGGGTATCTTCTGTATATAATTATATATGTACAGCTGGTATAAGTAATACATCTTCTTGTATATAGTGATATGGAGCATGCTGGTATAACCTGGGTATCTTCTGTATATAATTATATATGTACAGCTGGTATAAGTTATACATCTTCTTGTATATAGTGATATGGAGCATGCTGGTATAACCTGGGTATATTCTGTATATAATTATATATGTACAGCTGGTATAAGTTATACATCTTCTTGTATATAGTGATATGGAGCATGCTGGTATAACCTGGGTATCTTCTGTATATAATTATATATGTACAGCTGGTATAAGTTATACATCTTCTTGTATATAGTGATATGGAGCATGCTGGTATAACCTGGGCATCTTCTGTATATAATTATATATGTACAGCTGGTATAAGTTATACATCTTCCTGTATATAGCGATATGGAGCATGCCGGTATAACCTGGGTATCTTCTGTATATAATTATATATGTACAGCTGGTATAAGTTATACATCTTCTTGTATATAGTGATATGGAGCATGCTGGTATAACCTGGGTATCTTCTGTATATAATTATATATGTAGAGCTGGTATAAGTTATACATCTTCTTGTATATAGTTATATGGAGCATGCTGGTATAACCTGGGTATCTTCTGTATATAACATATATGTACAGCTGGTATAAGTAATACATCTTCTTGTATATAGTGATATGGAGCATGCTGGTATAACCTGGGTATCTTCTGTATATAATTATATATGTACAGCTGGTATAAGTTATACATCTTCTTGTATATAGTGATATGGAGCATGCTGGTATAACCTGGGCATCTTCTGTATATAACATATATGTACAGCTGGTATAAGTTATACATCTTCTTGTATATAGTGATATGGAGCATGCTGGTATAACCTGGGTATCGTCTGTATATAATTATATATGTACAGCTGGTATAAGTTATACATCTTCCTGTATATAGTGATATGGAGCATGCTGGTATAACCTGGGTATCTTCTGTATATAATTATATATGTACAGCTGGTATAAGTTATACATCTTCCTGTATATAGTGATATGGAGCATGCTGCTATAACCTGGGTATATTCTGTATATAATTTGTGTAGGTGGTATAAGTTATACATCATGTTGTATATAGGGATATGGAGTATGCTGGTATAACCTGGGTATCTTCTGTATATAATTATATATGTACAGCTGGTATAAGTTATACATCTTCTTGTATAGAGTGATATGGAGCATGCTGGTATAACCTGGGTATCTCCTGTATATAATTATATATGTACAGCTGGTATAAGTTATACATCTTCCTGTATATAGTGATATGGAGCATGCTGGTATAACCTGGGTATCTTCTGTATATAATTATATATGTACAGCTGGTATAAGTTATACATCTTCTTGTATACAGTGATATGGAGCACACTGGTATAACCTGGGTATCTTCTGTATATAATTATATATGTACAGCTGGTATAAGTTGTACATCTTCTTGTATATAGTGATATGGAGCATGCTGGTATAACCTGGGTATCTTCTGTATATAATTATATATGTACAGCTGGTATAAGTTATACATCTTCTTGTATATAGTGATATGGAGCATGCTGGTATAACCTGGGTATCTTCTGTATATAATTATATGTGTACAGCTGGTATAAGTTATACATCTTCTTGTATATAGTGATATGGAGCATGCTGGTATAACCTGGGTATCTTCTGTATATAATTATATATGTACAGCTGGTATAAGTTATACATCTTCTTGTATATAGTGATATGGGTCATGCTGGTATAACCTGGGTATCTTCTGTATATAATTATATAAGTACAGCTGGTATAAGTTACACATCTTCTTGTATATAGTGATATTGAGCATGCTTGTATAACCTGGGTATCTTCTGTATATAATTATATATGTACAGCTGGTATAAGTTATACATCTTCTTGTATATAGTGATATGGAGCATGCTGGTATAACCTGGGTATCTTCTGTATATAATTATATATGTACAGCTGGTATAAGTTATACATCTTCTTGTATATAGTGATATGGAGCATGCTGGTATAACCTGGGTATCTTCTGTATATAATTATATATGTACAGCTGGTATACGTTATACATCTTCCTGTATATAGTGATATGGAGCATGCTGGTATAACCTGGGTATATTCTGTATATAATTATATATGTACAGCTGGTATAAGTTATACATCTTCTTGTATATAGTGATATGGAGCATGCTGGTATAACCTGGGTATCTTCTGTATATAATTATATATGTACAGCTGGTATAAGTTATACATCTTCTTGTATATAGTGATATGGAGTATGCTGGTATAACCTGGGTATCTCCTGTATATAATTATATATGTACAGCTGGTATAAGTTATACATCTTCTTGTATATAGTGATATGGAGCATGCTGGTATAACCTGGGTATCTCCTGTATATAATTATATATGTACAGCTGGTATAAGTTATACATCTTCTTGTATATAGTGATATGGAGCATGCTGGTATAACCTGGGTATCTTCTGTATATAATTATATATATGTACAGCTGGTATAAGTTATACATCTTCTTGTATATAGTGATATGGAGCATGCTGGTATAACCTGGGTATCTTCTGTATATAATTATATATGTACAGCTGGTATAAGTTATACATCTTCTTGTATATAGTGATATGGAGCATGCTGGTATAACCTGGGTATCTCCTGTATATAATTATATATGTACAGCTGGTATAAGTTACACATCTTCTTGTATATAGTGATATGCAGCATGCTGGTATAACCTGGGTATCTTCTGTATATAATTATATATGTACAGCTGGTATAAGTTATACATCTTCTTGTATATAGTGATATGGAGAATGCTGGTATAACCTGGGTATCTTCTGTATATAATTATATATGTACAGCTGGTATAAGTTATACATCTTCTTGTATATAGTGATATGGAGCATGCTGGTATAACCTGGGTATCTCCTGTATATAATTATATATGTACAGCTGGTATAAGTTATACATCTTCTTGTATATAGTGATATGGAGCATGCTGGTATAACCTGGGTATCTTCTGTATATAATTATATATATGTACAGCTGGTATAAGTTATACATCTTCTTGTATATAGTGATATGGAGCATGCTGGTATAACCTGGGTATCTTCTGTATATAATTATATATATGTACAGCTGGTATAAGTTATACATCTTCCTGTATATAGTGATATGGAGCATGCTGGTATAACCTGGGTATCTTCTGTATATAATTATATATGTACAGCTGGTATAAGTTATACATCTTCCTGTATATAGTGATATGGAGCATGCAGCATGCTGGTATAACCTGGGTATCTTCTGTATATAATTATATATGTACAGCTGGTATAAGTTATACATCTTCCTGTATATAGTGATATGGAGCATGCTGGTATAACCCGGGTATCTTCTGTATATAATTATATATGTACAGCTGGTATAAGTTATACATCTTCTTGTATATAGTGATATGGAGCATGCTGGTATAACCTGGGTATCTCCTGTATATAATTATATATGTACAGCTGGTATAAGTTATACATCTTCTTGTATATAGTGATATGGAGCATGCTGGTATAACCTGGGTATCTTCTGTATATAATTATATATGTACAGCTGGTATAAGTTATACATCTTCTTGTATATAGTGATATGGAGCATGCTGGTATAACCTGGGTATCTTCTGTATATAATTATATATGTACAGCTGGTATAAGTTATACATCTTCTTGTATATAGTGATATGGAGCATGCTGGTATAACCTGGGTATCTCCTGTATATAATTATATATGTACAGCTGGTATAAGTTATACATCTTCTTGTATATAGTGATATGGAGCATGCTGGTATAACCTGGGTATCTTCTGTATATAATTATATATGTACAGCTGGTATAAGTTATACATCTTCTTGTATATAGTGATATGGAGCATGCTGGTATAACCTGGGTATCTTCTGTATATAATTATATATGTACAGCTGGTATAAGTTATACATCTTCTTGTATATAGTGATATGGTGCATGCTGGTATAACCTGGGTATCTTCTGTATATAATTATATATGTACAGCTGGTATAAGTTATACATCTTCTTGTATATAGTGATATGGAGCATGCTGGTATAACCTGGGTATCTCCTGTATATAATTATATATGTACAGCTGGTATAAGTTATACATCTTATATATAGTGATATGGAGCATGCTGGTATAACCTGGGTATCTCCTGTATATAATTATATATGGCTCATGCTGCTCTGCATCTTTTTGCGGTGCTGTCGGTCAGGATTTGTGTATTATACACCCAGTAGGCTCTCAGTGGTCTCGGATCTTGAGATGTTATACATTTGCTGGACGCCCCCATTGGGATTGCAATATAAAATAATACCAATTCCTTGCCTTCTGCTAAATGAGAGCGGAGAAAAGCGGCATCATAAATGGGAGGCAGGCAACATTTCTCAGGAATTATGCTGAAACCGCTCGGCTGTAATGAGGGAAATGTCTCAGACTCTGCAGTCAATAAGTGAGAGTGCAGCTTCTTATCAGTGAGGTGCAGAGTCCTCATGAATCTTGACACTGTTGCTGTTTCTAAGTGACACTGTGACTAGCACTCAGCGCATTGCCAGGGAGCGTCTCACAAGATCTCCAGGATATTTAGCAGATCCACCAGGAGTCGGAGCAGGAGCAGCGCTCCCTATGTACAATACACAACACAGAGGGGATATGCTGTTGGTTTATAACCACTAATGGCTGCCAGTACATGGGCGCTGTCACCCACCTTTACTAAGGCTCAGAATGGCATTTATCTCTGCATTGCTGTAGAATTAATTACCTCCTGTCTCTCCTGGCATGATAATTATGTCTGTGTGTCAGTCTTCACTGTAGATCTGGCATTGCATTCATGTAGATGTAAGATTAGGATGAACCGGGTTGGTGGCATATAAATCTGAATTGGTATATTATGTTCCACATCTACTACGGAGCTGCATGAGTGTCAGTGTTCACTGTAGTTCTGGCATTTTATTGATAAACCAAGAAGCTCCTGGTGAGCAGGACTATAAATCCCACTCAGATAGAGTGCGGTGCATAGAAATGGAAGTACAAGAAAAAAAATGAATTATAATGAGAAGGATCCATGGTTATTTCATTATCTGCGGTGTTACATAGGACTGCAGGTAACATCTACTACATTATCTGTACTCAGAGAGTTATCACTGTGTTATCTGTGGTGTTACATAGGACTGCAGGTAACATCTACTACATTATCTGTAATCAGAGAGTTATCACTGTGTTATCTGTGGTGTTACATAGGACTGCAGGTGACATCTACTACATTATCTGTACTCGGAGCGTTATCACTGTGTTATCTGTGGTGTTACATAGGACTGCAGGTAACATATACTACATTATCTGTAATCAGAGAGTTATCACTGTGTTATCTGTGGTGTTACATAGGACTGCAGGTAACATCTACTACATTATCTGTAATCAGAGAGTTATCACTGTGTTATCTGTGGTGGTACATAGGACTGCAGGTAACATCTACTACATTATCTGTAATCAGAGAGTTATCACTGTGTTATCTGTGGTGGTACATAGGACTGCAGGTAACATCTACTACAATATCTGTACTCAGAGAGTTATCACTGTGTTATCTGTGGTGTTACATAGGACTGCAGGTAACATCTACTACATTATCTGTACTCAGAGAGTTATCACTGTGTTATCTGAGGTGTTACATAGGACTGCAGGTAACACTACTACATTATCTGTACTCAGAGAGTTATCAGTGTGTGTTATCTGTGGTGTTACATAGGACTGCAGGTAACATCTACTACATTATCTGTACTCGGAGCGTTATCACTGTGTTATCTGTGGTGTTACATAGGACTGCAGGTAACATCTACTACATTATCTGTACTCAGAGAGTTATCACTGTGTTATCTGTGGTGTTACATAGGACTGCAGGTAACATCTACTACATTATCTGTAATCAGAGAGTTATCACTGTGTTATCTGTGGTGGTACATAGGACTGCAGGTAACATCCACTACATTATCTGTACTCAGAGAGTTATCACTGTGTTATCTGTGGTGGTACATAGGACTGCAGGTAACATCTACTACATTATCTGTACTCAGAGAGTTATCACTGTGTTATCTGTGGTGTTACATAGGACTGCAGGTAACATCTACTACAATATCTGTACTCAGAGAGTTATCACTGTGTTATCTGTGGTGTTACATAGGACTGCAGGTAACATCTACTACATTATCTGGATTCAGAGAGTTATCACTGTGTTATCTGTGGTGTTACATAGGACTGCAGGTAACATCTACTACAATATCTGTACTCAGAGAGTTATCACTGTGTTATCTGTGGTGTTACATAGGACTACAGGTAATATCTACTACATTATCTGTACTCAGAGAGTTATCACTGTGTTATCTGTGGTGTTACATAGGACTGCAGGTAACATCTACTACATTATCTGTAATCAGAGAGTTATCACTGTGTTATCTGTGGTGGTACATAGGACTGCAGGTAACATCTACTACATTATCTGTAATCAGAGAGTTATCACTGTGTTATCTGTGGTGGTACATAGGACTGCAGGTAACATCTACTACAATATCTGTACTCAGAGAGTTATCACTGTGTTATCTGTGGTGTTACATAGGACTGCAGGTAACATCTACTACATTATCTGTACTCAGAGAGTTATCACTGTGTTATCTGAGGTGTTACATAGGACTGCAGGTAACACTACTACATTATCTGTACTCAGAGAGTTATCAGTGTGTGTTATCTGTGGTGTTACATAGGACTGCAGGTAACATCTACTACATTATCTGTACTCGGAGCGTTATCACTGTGTTTTCTGTGGTGTTACATAGGACTGCAGGTAACATCTACTACATTATCTGTACTCAGAGAGTTATCACTGTGTTATCTGTGGTGTTACATAGGACTGCAGGTAACATCTACTACATTATCTGTAATCAGAGAGTTATCACTGTGTTATCTGTGGTGGTACATAGGACTGCAGGTAACATCTACTACATTATCTGTACTCAGAGAGTTATCACTGTGTTATCTGTGGTGTTACATAGGACTGCAGGTAACATCTACTACAATATCTGTACTCAGAGAGTTATCACTGTGTTATCTGTGGTGTTACATAGGACTGCAGGTAACATCTACTACATTATCTGCATTCAGAGAGTTATCACTGTGTTATCTGTGGTGTTACATAGGACTGCAGGTAACATCTACTACAATATCTGTACTCAGAGAGTTATCACTGTGTTATCTGTGGTGTTACATAGGACTGCAGGTAACATCTACTACATTATCTGTACTCGGAGCGTTATCACTGTGTTATCTGTGGTGTTACATAGGACTGCAGGTAACATCTACTACATTATCTGTACTCAGAGAGTTATCACTGTGTTATCTGTGGTGTTACATAGGACTGCAGGTAACATCTACTACATTATCTGTAATCAGAGAGTTATCACTGTGTTATCTGTGGTGGTACATAGGACTGCAGGTAACATCTACTACATTATCTGTACTCAGAGAGTTATCACTGTGTTATCTGTGGTGTTACATAGGACTGCAGGTAACATCTACTACAATATCTGTACTCCGAGAGTTATCACTGTGTTATCTGTGGTGTTACATAGGACTGCAGGTAACATCTACTACATTATCTGGATTCAGAGAGTTATCACTGTGTTATCTGTGGTGTTACATAGGACTGCAGGTAACATCTACTACAATATCTGTACTCAGAGAGTTATCACTGTGTTATCTGTGGTGTTACATAGGACTGCAGGTAATATCTACTACATTATCTGTACTCAGAGAGTTATCACTGTGTTATCTGTGGTGTTACATAGGACTGCAGGTAACATCTACTACATTATCTGTAATCAGAGAGTTATCACTGTGTTATCTGTGGTGGTACATAGGACTGCAGGTAACATCTACTACAATATCTGTACTCAGAGAGTTATCACTGTGTTATCTGTGGTGTTACATAGGACTGCAGGTAACATCTACTACATTATCTGTACTCAGAGAGTTATCACTGTGTTATCTGAGGTGTTACATAGGACTGCAGGTAACACTACTACATTATCTGTACTCAGAGAGTTATCAGTGTGTGTTATCTGTGGTGTTACATAGGACTGCAGGTAACATCTACTACATTATCTGTACTCGGAGCGTTATCACTGTGTTATCTGTGGTGTTACATAGGACTGCAGGTAACATCTACTACATTATCTGTACTCAGAGAGTTATCACTGTGTTATCTGTGGTGTTACATAGGACTGCAGGTAACATCTACTACATTATCTGTAATCAGAGAGTTATCACTGTGTTATCTGTGGTGGTACATAGGACTGCAGGTAACATCTACTACATTATCTGTACTCAGAGAGTTATCACTGTGTTATCTGTGGTGTTACATAGGACTGCAGGTAACATCTACTACAATATCTGTACTCAGAGAGTTATCACTGTGTTATCTGTGGTGTTACATAGGACTGCAGGTAACATCTACTACATTATCTGGATTCAGAGAGTTATCACTGTGTTATCTGTGGTGTTACATAGGACTGCAGGTAACATCTACTACAATATCTGTACTCAGAGAGTTATCACTGTGTTATCTGTGGTGTTACATAGGACTGCAGGTAATATCTACTACATTATCTGTACTCAGAGAGTTATCACTGTGTTATCTGAGGTGTTACATAGGACTGCAGGTAACACTACTACATTATCTGTACTCAGAGAGTTATCAGTGTGTGTTATCTGTGGTGTTACATAGGACTGCAGGTAACATCTACTACATTATCTGTACTCAGAGAGTTATCACTGTGTTATCTGTGGTGTTACATAGGACTGCTGATAACATCTACTACATTATCTGTAATCAGAGAGTTATCACTGTGTTATCTGTGGTGTTACATAGGACTGCAGGTAACATACTACATTATCTGTACTGAGAGAGTTATCACTGTGTTATCTGTGGTGTTACATAGGACTGCAGGTAACACTACTACATTATCTGTTCTCAGAGAGATATCACTGTGTTATCTGTGGTGTTACATAGGACTGCAGGTAACATCTACTACATTATCTGTACTCAGAGAGTTATCATTGTGTGTTATCTGTGGTGTTACATAGGACTGCAGGTAACATCTACTACATTATCTGTACTCAGAGAGTTATCACTGTGTTATCTGTGGTGTTACATAGGACTGCAGGTAACACTACTACATTATCTGTACTCAGAGAGTTATCACTGTGTTATCTGTGGTGTTACATAGGACTGCAGGTAACACTACTACATTATCTGTACTCAGAGAGTTATCACTGTGTTATCTGTGATGTTACATAGGACTGCAGGTAACATCTACTACATTATCTGTACTCAGAGAGTTATCACTGTGTTATCTGTGGTGTTACATAGGACTGCAGGTAACACTACTACATTATCTGTACTCAGAGAGCTATCACTGTGTTATCTGTGGTGTTACATAGGACTGCAGGTAACACTACTACATTATCTGTACTCAGAGTTATCATTGTGTGTTAGCTGTTGTTTACATAGGACTGCAAGCTAACAACAAATGTATCTCTGCTTGATCTTTCCCTACAGGGCTTGTCATTGGCTGCTTCTGGATGATGATTGGATGGTGTATGGCCGGTTTGGATTTCCTTGCTGCTCTGTGATATCTCGCTCGCCGCCCTCTTCAGCATGGCAGACGTGCCGCGTGGTTATATATTATTTATGTATTCGCCGCGCTGCGCTCACTCCTCCCCGCAGTGCACTTTACGAGATGTATGAGGCAGAGTGTGGGCTTTTTCATGTTCTGTACAGGCTCTTTGATGTTATTTTACACTCGGCTCAAGCCGTGAATTCACCTTGAGAAAATGGAACAAGCGGGAAGATCACCAGGCCAGCGCAACTGTGGAGAAATGCGGGGTAAAAGCGAAGGTCACGTCAAGGACGTCACCCTGGATGTTCACATGTATAATATACAGAGCGTGGAGTCACCCGGGTGTAATACTCAGGTCATGTGGCCACCTGTAGCCGCTCGCTGCAGGTCCTTTTCCACCTCTTATCTGGTAGAACGGACGAATCTGCAGGAAAAAAGCGAGATGCTGTAAATTAATGAGTATGTTCCTTTAAATATATTTTAAAAAACAGTCCCTTAATCCGTTCTTACCTTGTAGATCAGCTGATTCCTCGTTATATCTGTATCAACCAATATGGCCCCCCATTATCCTACAATTCTTCTAATTCTGCAGCGATACAGGTGTGTCGCTTATTATTTAGGAGTCTGGGAAAGCTGGGTGTCCAGAGATATGACTGACAGGTGATGTCCCGCTGTTTTACACTTTATACAGCAATTCTGCAGCAATACAAGTGTGAAGCTTCTAACACTACAAAACTAGACATCTCTGCCATTCAGGAGTCTGGGAAAGCTGGGTAACAATGAATTACAGGTGATTTCATATTGCATAACTAGTCATCCAGTGGTCTAAGCAAGCAATGTGGACACTGTTAAAGCCTCCAGAAGAATCTGAACCCAGCTTTCCCGAGCTTCTGAATGGCAAGTCTATTTCGTTATGCATCGTTACACCCCACTGCATTGCTGCATCACTCGGCAGACTCAGGGTCATAGAGCAGCTCCTCTGTGGGAGTTGTAGGGATGGTCATAGTCACCCAGCTTTCCCAGAAACTGATATAACTAAGAAGCAGATGACGACTCAAAGTTTTGTTTGTTATTTTCGAAAGACGCTCGTTGATGCCCGGGTCCGCCATGTACACCGGCCTGCAGAGGCTGAAGACTTCACCTGACGGAGCCGGTGACATCTCCAGACGGGCAGCCATGAAGTGACTAATTTCCACCGTCTGTATTGGTTACAGAGAGAAGCGGCGCTCCTGCCTGGGGACGGCTGATTAATGCGCTGGCAGAACAAAGGCGGAGAGGAGACGGCAGCCGATTATCATTTACGGAACACGCTGAAAATCTGCAACGTCTTTAACATAAGTGACTAACAAGAGCACAAGTGTCACCCGCAATGAAAGACGCCAACGCTGCCAGGGCTGACGTACAGATGCCACTCAGTGACAGCACCGACAAGTAATTAGTAGGTACACAAAATATCCGTGAACAGCAGGCAGCTTCCACCGCAGCCGCAATACGCACGAGCTCTACACGGGAAAAATATTCACCCCTAAGATCACACAGTCACCCTCAGCTGAGACCCCAAGCGATCAGATGTGATCTGCAGGGACACCTGGCAGTAAGTGTTCAGTTTCCCTACAGCGCCACCACAGGAGAAATGAAGTATGACACAGTGTCCATTCATACCAATGTGCTGTCCTCCAGAGAGGGACGCTCTATGTAACCGCTCTCCACTCTGACCAAGAGATGAGGGTCCTGAACAGAGGACACCCCCGATAATAACTCACAAATCACTACTAGGGTGTATGACAAAAGGTTCTAAACTGGACAATTACTTTAAAGGGATTATCCTGTTTCAATAAATTGATGTTATTTTTTTGTATAATTAAAAGGGATACAATTTTCCAATATACTTTCACGGTTTTCAAGATCTCTGCTTGTTGTTATTCAGTAGGAACATTCATTGTTTACTTCCAGTGGATAAAATTGGGTCCATGGTCATGTGATGGACATACAGGTGCACAGCTTGTTACAGGGTCAAGTGATGGATACACAGGAGCTGGGATCGTTAGAGTCATGTGATGGACACACAGGTGCACAGCTTGTTACAGGGTCATGTGATAGACACACAGGTGCACAGCTTGTTACAGGGTCATGTGATGGACACACAGGTGCACAGCTTGTTACAGGGTCATGTGATAGACACACAGGTGCACAGCTTGTTACAGGGTCATGTGATGGACACACAGGTGCTGGGATTGTTACAGGGTCATGTGATGGACACACAGGTGCTGGGATCGTTACAGAGTCATGTGATGGACACACATGTGCTGGGATCATTACAGAGTCATGTGATGGACACACCGGTGCACGGCTCGTTACAGAGTTATTTGATGGACACACAGGTGCTGGGATCGTTACAGGGTCATGTGATGGACACACAGGTACACGGCTCGTTACAGGGTCATGTGATGGACACACAGGTGCACGGCTCGTTACAGGGTCATGTGATGGACACACAGGTTCTGGGATCGTTACAAGGTCATGTGATGGACACAGGTGCACGGCTCATTACAGGGTCATGTGATGGACACACAGGTGCACGGCTCGTTACAAGGTCATGTGATGGACACACAGGTGCACGGCTCGTTACAAGGTCATGTGATGGACATACAGGTGCACGGCTCGTTACAGGGTCATGTGATGGACACACAGGTGCACGGCTCGTTACAAGGTCATGTGATGGATACACAGTCATGTGCTGGGATCTTTCGAAGACACAGCTCTGATTACTGTCCTGAAACTGGACATCCCCTTTAAGTCTTTTAAGTTTTTAGTTATATCTGTTTCTAGGAAAGCTGAGTGCTTATAGTCAGCCATTATGTCCTCCCCACAGGAGATGTCACCCAGCTTTCCTACACCCCTGAATGGCAAATCTGAAAGTTTATCATAGAAAGGAGATCGGAGAATGGCCTAACCTCAAATTCAGTGGTAGAACATAAATCAAAGATAAGGAAATCTACAAATTAAGGGGGTGGGGGGTGGGACGACGTGGCTCATTCTTTCCTTTCCTTCTTTTGACATTAATTGCACAATTCAAGTGACAAAATCCACCTCTATAGATGCAACAATGTCAGCGAATCACCACATTGGTTCCACTATGTCCCAGCAGGTGGCGCTGTGCAGCTGTATTGCCAGCCTATTGCCACCACTTACAGCAGATATCCAGTTGGTGCCAGCTATATCTACAAGTGGAACCCATCCCTAGTATTGAAGGATTTATCTGGTGATCACATTGGATAAAAGATCTGAGGACAATCGATCTATAAATAAGCCGCTTCTTAGGGATTGTGTGTTCCACCCCCTTCCTTTAAACGCTGACTCGTCCTGTGAAACCTCTGGCGCCGCTCACGGCACCGCACAGCGATTCTCTCATAAGAGTCCAAGAAGTGGCCTGGAAATATCGTGTTTGATAATAATAATAACCTGAAAAATGCAAAAATACCAAATAAATGCAGAGCAGAGATAATGGGAGTTATAGTGGGACAACTCCGGGGAGAGGACGAGCCCAACGCCACGCTATGACTGCGCCGGGTAATATCTCACCGGGCACCGATTATTCCATTTTATGTTTTTAAAAATATGAAAGGATGAATTTGTTTTGTTTCTCCCAGTAGAGATTTTTGATTATTTAATTACAGGCCTCATTGCCCCATCATTAAATTCAAAGAAGCAAATCTAATGCGAGCACTTAAATGTAATGTCACTCATTAGTCTCTAATGAAGAGATGCCGATTCCTGCTCCCTACAACAGCTGTAAATGGAGCGCATGTCCCCCCAACTCTGCTCAGCGGGAATAGTGCAGGGTGTCGGCAGCGGTGTGGTGCATGCTGGGAATGTGGAGCGCTGACGTTGCATTCCTTGCTGCAATTAAGAAACCTTCCGGACCTCCTGGAGATGAGCTGCGGGTTATTAAGTGTCGGATGCCCCCTGTCAGGCCACATATAAGACTCTACTAGGGTCTAGTCACACGGTGAGGTCAAATTGCGGTTTACTGCGAATTTGTAGAATGTGTTAAGGATCTGCCAGGCACAGCTTCTGTATCCACGCCCATAGGTAATCAGTCTGCACCTGCTTCTATGTCTGTGAGACTGACTCCATCTTCCACCACTCAGGATGGCAGGCTTAGGAGTGGGAGAGCCTATCACAGCCTGGCCAGACTCAGCTAGCTCCCGCCCACTGTCTATTTATACCTGCCTTTCCTGTTCCTCCTTTGCTTGTGATTCTTCTCTGTTGGTTTCCTGGCCCTGCTGCAGCTTCTTGAACTACTTGTCCCTGCTTCGTATTGACCCTGGCTTACTGACTACTCTTCTGCTCTGCGTTTGGTACCTCGTACACTCCTGGTTTGACTCGGCTTGTTCACTACTCTCCTGCTCTGCGTTTGGCACCTCGTACTCTCCTGGTTTGACTCAGCTCGTTTACTACTCTTGTTGCTCACGGTGTTGCCGTGGCAACTGCCCCGTTTCCCTTTGTTCTGTGTTTCCTTGTCTGGTTGTCTGTCGTGCACTTACTGAGTGTAGGGACCGTCGCCCAGTTGTACCCCGTCGCCTAGGGCGGGTCGTTGCAAGTAGGCAGGGACTGAGTGGCGGGTAGATTAGGGCTCACTTGTCTGTTTCCCTATCCCTGTCATTACAGAATGGCTGCAAAACCGAGTGATGAGACCCACAAAGGGCAAATTCAGAACGCCCCAATTCCAGATTTGCAGATTCAGTATTGTTACTGATGATAATCACAGGGTTAAGGGCAGTGCCCAGGTGACCATGGCCCCATGGCCAGTGGGGCCCCCAGATCCTGACTCTCTTGAAAGGGATATTCCAACAATAAACGTATGAGGGCTCTAGTGGTTGGTTAGGGGCCCATGACGATTAATGTTTTGGGCCCCTTCCAGTCCCGCCCCCGGATCTTACCATTTCCGTTCACTATTTTCCGTGTCCTCCTAGAATTTCGTGCACTTCCGGGAAGGTCCTATAATGTTCATCCTTAGATTCCTGGTTCATGAACACAATACAGGGAACATATGAATAACATCGCTCTTGGCCCCAATACAAAATGTGTAACCGGCCCCCCCATACCATGTGCTATTACTAATATTAATGTCTGCGGGTCCTCTCAGGAATCAGGGCGTCGCTGTCTATATATGGACAGTGATGTAAGGAGGAGAGGAGTCCCAGGCAGAGCGCTAGCAGCTCTGCTCCAGGACTCCGTCCCAAGAGAAGCCCCTGACATCAATGCCCATATATGGACAGTGTTGTCAGGAGCAGAGCAGTGTCCCAGCCCGGCGTAGCTATCGAGGTCGCAACAGTCGCAACTGCGCCCAGACCCCTAAGCCTGGTGCGATGTAATGACGTCATCACGCTTGTCTGCACCGAGTCACTCACAGCACAGTGCAGAGGAGGAGAAGGATCCAGCACCCGTCATGGAACCGGGGATAGGTTAGTAATTATGTTATTATTTTTCTATTAAGTACATATGGGGGTATTATACAGGGTATGGGGGAGGGTCATATTGTAGCTGCTGAGGGGGCATTATACTGTATGGGGGGCATTATACTGTATGGAGCAGCTATGGAGGGCATTATAATGTATGGGAGCAGCTATGGGTGGCACTATACTGTAGGGGCATTATACTGTGGGGGTAGCTATGGGTGGCATTATACTGTGGGGGCAGCTTTAGGGGCATTATACTGTGGGAGCAGCTATGGAGGGCATTATACTGTGTGGGGGCTGATATGGGGGCATTATATTGCGTGGGTGCATTATACTGTGGGGGCAGCTATGGGGCATTATATTGTGGGGGCATTTATGGGGCCTGTTGGACAGGGCAGCTAGGCATAGGCATGTGCAGGGGTCTGGTGGTGTTGGGTAGGGGGGGCGGCCTAAGCTAAATTCTTGCACCAGGGCCCATGAGCCTTTAGCTACGCCACGCCCAGGTAGAATGCTAGTAGTGCTCTGCCTGGGACTATGGTTCTGGGGTTGCCCCTGACAACACTGTCCATATATGGACAGTGACGTCTGGGGCTGTGTGGCACTACCTGGGAGGAGGGGGCTGTGTGGCACTATCTGGGAGGAGGGGGCTGTGTGGCACTATCTATAGAGGGCACTAAATTTATGGGGGTACAAATTGGGGGCCTAACTTCTATATGGGGGCATAAACAGGGCCTAACGTCTATGTGGGGGCACAAAGTGACGTTTTCTGCCATTACAGAATGGAATCACTGCGACCGTGAGTTCCCCCCCCCCAAAGGTGCCCACTAAGTCTGTGTCGCCCAAGGCCCCATATAAATCTGGAGCCGGCCCTGGCCACCCCATGACAGAAGGGGGGGGGTCATTTATATGCTAAGTGTACTGGCGGCCATGATTGGTTGTCACCCAACATCTACAGTATATGGGGTCCTGTACATTTTCTGTCTTATTGCCCCTCCCCCGTTCCTCCAGATCTGGGGGTGATTGGCAGCGTGTTTTGTGCGCGTTGTTCGGAGCGATTCCACCAAATGTATTAATAAGACGCCGAGATATGGATCAATATGTCACCAAGTATGAGGAGGGCCGATGTGTTACTGCCGGAGCTGCCAGTCACAGAATCATCTGATTATCACAATGTATCAATGATGGGGACAATAGACAATCTGCCCCCCCCCCCTTATTATATCTGTTCCTGAGAAAGCTGGGTGACCACCAATATCCTCCTGACCGGCCGGAGCTCCAGTTACACATCGACACGTCTGCTGCTGCTGAGCAAAATGTTCTACTCAGATTCTAGGAAAGCTGGGTGACATCCCCTGTGGGGCAGTAACTGATGGTCACCCAGCTTTCCCATACACAGACATAACTAAGGACTTTTCCATTTCCAAAATCCCCGTCATTGAAGTTGAGCCGATGTGCAGCAGGTTCCGGATAATCTTCTTCTCACTGGTGGTTGAGCTACTTATAGTTTATAATCTTCTGTCCTTATTATGATGGAAATCCGCTCTCCATGTACTGACTTCCTGCTGAGCTTGTGCTTATTCACAGCAGCCAATCTGAATGAGCAGAGCTGCAGTGTAAAGCATGAGGCAGAAAAGCAGCCTGAGCCTCTGATAAAACAGGGGATGGATTTCTGACTACCTCAGGATCCAAAAGACAATGCACCTGAGCTGGAGTTACAGATTATAGATGTGTCCTAAGATCAAAAGCAGCCGACACTGAAGCCAATAAGGCCCCTGCACGAAACGGCAAAAAGACATGTGGCCGCACAACCTCTATGTGTACGGGCACCGACCACGGCAGGAAAGTATAATCAGCGGTAACGACTATGAAATGTCACCGACCTCCATCTCCCCATCATTTCCTGAAGATATTTGTAAACCGCATGAAGCCAAAAGCTGATATCGTAAGTGGCCGCGGTCAGAAGTGCGCCATTAATTCACATGAGAGCCGTGCACCTTAGTAATGTGCGTTTATTAAAACCTGCCAGTTATTGCCAGCGACCATTTAAACCAATCAAGCGCGTGGCTCTAAATCAATGTAGATAATAAATTAAATTAAAGCGCAGAAGCGGCGGGACCCCGGCGGAGCCTCCGCGACTCTTGATATTTGCAGGATGCCAAGATTCTTAGTTCTGAAGGAGATAACGATCATAACATCATCCTACCGGACTGAGCTCAGACTAAGGAACCGGAGATTATTAGTATCGCAAACTACTATAAGGATCTTTAAGAATAATATGATCACTAGGTGGCGCTGTTTATTAATATCAATTTAGTACTAAAAAAAAAGAACATGACCACTAGGTGGTGATGATTCTCAATGTATTACTGAAACAAGAACATGACCACTAGGTGGCACTGTTTCCCAATGTCAATGTATTACTGAAATAAGAACATGACCACTAGGTGGTGCTTTTTGTCAATGTCAAATTATTACCTAAACAAGAACATGACTACTAGGTGGCACTGTGATCACTAGGTGGCACTGTTTCTCAATGTTAGGCGGGATTCACATGAGCATGTTACGTCCGTAAAGGACGGACCGTATTTCGGCTGCAAGTCCCGGACCGAACACAGTGCAGGGAGCCGGACTCCTAGCATCATAGTTATGTACGACGCTAGGAGTCCCTGCTTCTCCGTGGAACTACTGTCCTGTACTGAAAACATGATTACAGTACGGAACAGTTGTCCTGCAGCAAGGCAGGGACTCCTAGCGTCGTACATAACTATGATGCTAGGAGCCCGGCTCCCTGCACTGTGTTCCGTCCGGGACTTGCAGCCGAAATACGTTCCGTCCTTTACGGACCGAACATGCTCGTGTGATACCAGCCTCAATGTATTACTAAAACAAGAACATGATCATTAGGTGGCGCTGTTGCTCCATATCGATTTATTATTAAAATAAGAACATGAACATTAGGTGGCGCTGTTTCTCAATGTCAATGTATTGCTTAAACAAGAACATGATCCCTACGGGACTTTGGATCGATCACTGACCTCCAAGGTTTTTTACTTATGGGATACTTCAGTAATAATCCACTAGATCGTATTGATGATCTCTCCTGTGTGCGATGGTATCAATGAAGATTACCATACAATTATAGGGGACGCGTTCTCTATAGTTGGAGGAGGGGCCCCAGAATCATGTCCTCTGGTGGGGCCCGAGGATCCACAGTCCCACAATGACCAGAGTCCCTGAGTGTCAAATAAATCTGTATTTTGACTCTGCTTGTAAATTTCGCTTGATTTATGAACCAGGAGGCTCAGGATGAAAGGGGCTCTAGATAGGGAAATGTTACCTGCACGAATTACAAGGTGAATTTAACGAATTATATATAATAAGAGAGTAGTAAACAATGCGGCACCTGTGGCCGCCATCTTTGCGGCTCGTGGCGGAGATCCTCAGTGCCGTATACTATAATATATATATTTCTTGTATAATATATAACGTTAGTAGATCATGACCGCCACCTGCCAGGTTACACCTCCAGTCTTCCACCTTCACATCATTTTCACGCTGTACATTGTTGAGTTTTCTCCGGTCGCGTTCTGCGCTTGTTTACGATTATACGTGACGCTATATTTAGCAGCGCAATGCACCAGGTAACAAATCTCAGGAGCTTCATATAAATCTAACACGTCCATCGCAGTCCGCCGGCGGCTCACAATCTCCATAGTAAGGGTTACCTGGAGTCAGCGCTGCCCCTCCCCCCGAAGTCTTCATACGGCACTGGACCGTTATTCAACCATCATCGAGATCTGACGCAGGCCCCAATGGGTTAACAGGGGGATCACTTTGTGGCACAAAATAATAAGAATAAAAAAGGCAACCAATCAGCAGGGAGGGAGGAAATAAACCTCTGGGGGCCGGTAACCAATGGAGTCTCCCCGAGGGGCCACAGGTAGCGATTCCTTATTAACCTGCTGCAATCCGGGGTTTTCTTCAGAGAGGCGGGGGAGGGGGTCTGGTGTCAGAGGTGGTATGTCTATTCACTGTCATGTAGACAATATGGCGGCGTCTGTCATTTATTATATCGTTTTACGTATTATTTTGGATACAATGTGTCTCAGCCCGGAGCGGAACGTCTATGACTATGTAGGGATGGGGAGGGGGCGCTGTCTGTCTGCGGGGTGGGTAGTAAGGGGTTAGTCCAGAGTAGAGGGGTCCCACATATCATTGGGGTCTAGTAGCGTCACCCTGGTTATTATAGTTAACCCCTGCCTGTGGGTCGTCCTGCTGTATACCCTGGCCCTAGAAAGTAGGGAAAAATGGCGCCATACACTTAGAAGGCCATCTTTTCCGGCATCCCATACCACTGTCTGCTGTACCGCGCCCCGCTCTCGCCTGTGGGGGTGATCCGGATCATTCGCTGATGTTGGGATTCGCATACATTCATCCCCCGTAGTTAATCATGTCCCGTGCCGCGGTTTTCATTGTATTAGAAGACGGGGGGGGGGGGGGGGAATTTTAAGGAAGCTTTGACTTAACCCCCCGGGGCCTGATTGAGACTCGGGCTGATCGGCTGGAGGTTGACACTTGGCTAAAGACACCGTGAGCGTAATCTGTGCTCAGCTAATTACGGACTGAGAATGTCGCCTCGGCGCCCCAGCAGATGGCAGCTTTATCCCTCAGACGATGTGAGAAGGTTCTGTGTCTTGTGCTGTGTCATTCTCCGTCGTTACATTGTATCTTCCTTCATGTGTTTCCTAGAAATCGAAGCTTCTTCTCGGGTTGCGTTCACATTGGCGCCATTTTTGTGTTTCATTATAATACAGGAAAGGAAAAGCTTAACCGCTGGAATATTTTATATCAATGATCCGGCACTGAAGGGAATGAGAATGACGTGTGATATTTGTTTCCCTTTATAACATTATAGTTAATAAGCAATAACATTCCGCTAAAATAACGTAAACTACATTTGCGCTCTCATGATTCTGGCGGCGGGTAGATCATGCGATGTGACCTCAGTGACTGAAGGTAAAGGAACACTCCAGGCACAACTGGTACATTGGGGAAGATCTACTAATGCTGCGTAAACGTAGACCAGGCAGAGTGATAAATTTGGCGCATCTACTAGAGATGAGAGCGATTTTTCTCTTTCTGACACCACCTCTTGGTTGGTTAAGTTTATGCATTTGGTGCATTTTAATTTTGGTGGGGTTTACGCCAAATTTTGGCACACTTTGACATATTGCAAGCCACGCCCCTTTAGTAAGCCACACCCCCTTTTGGGGCTGTATCAGGTGAGGCGCACAAATCTGTTCTTTTTGCCACATTTGCTCCATAAAAAAGGTCTAAAACTTGCAACATTATGCATCAGAAACGCGCCACATTTTGGCGCATTTTACGTCAAGGTCTAGGCGCAGTTAGGTTAATAAATCTGCCCCATTGTGTTATGTCTAGAGCAGGGTCTAAGGAGGCGGAGCATGACTTCTCTATTTGGGGCTCAGTGTCATGCTCCGCCCCTCAGGCCCTGCACTGGGCAGAACGCAGTTTTACCTGGAGTTCTCCTTTAAGTGACATTTTTCTTTCTTATAGAGGTAAATGGCGACTTCTGCAGCACTGGTGTTGTCCTCATTCACTTCTCTTGACTCTCATGCATCAGTTGAGCTGCACCAAAGTCAACTGCTCCTGTGATTCTTCCTGATGGTCACATTTCTCATTTTGTGATGGATGAGACTGTCTTAATTCATTTCAAGGAGAAGCTCCAAGCAAAAAGGGAAAAGTCTTTGCTCCTTACATTCCCTTAAAAAGTTTCACGAACTTTGTTGCCATTGATTGCAAGATCTGCGCCTTCTTATATAAGGTCTCACTATTTCACCTGCCATTGCCAAAACTAACCAGCAGAGGGAGCTATATCCTATAGCGACTGCAGGGCAGCTCATTGGGTAACCATGTCCCCATAGACCCCACCGGGCCACATCTGCATGGAGTATATATGTTCTCCCTCCATAGATCACAGCCGTATAATCACAGGGCTGGTTACACTACAGAGTCATCTTCTCATTAATATTCCCTGTTTTAGTGAACCCCTTGCCCTCTATGTGGGTGGAACCTAAATCTCTGTTCATCCTGAGCCTCCTGGTTCATGAATAAAATTCTAGAACTGCAGTGAAGACTGAAAGCATTAGAAGCGAGGACATGTGGGGACGCAACTTGACATGAGAATATGATTGAGGTGCCATTCAGAGGGGGGAAAGCTGGGTGACGCGGTCTACAGGCACCTTGGCAGGATATTTAGGTGCGTTTTATAAGCTGCAGATCCCATTGTTATATTAGCAGAATTTATCATGTCATTTCCCTTATTAGCACAAGTGAGTGATGATTTTATCCGCTGCTTCCCCGCAGAGCGGCCGCGTTATCTAATGTGAGCCCAGCTGGCATCTCTCTGCACAAAGTCACAGATGGCTGGGCGCAGCGTGGTCCTAGATGCCCCGGCCCCGGGCACTGCCATAGGGGGGAAATATGGATTTGCTGTAATCCTATCCGGTCAGTCCATTTGTATGTTGATACAATGTATCAGAATGAAGACAGACCGCTGTAAGCTGGCGGCGGCCCGGGGAGTCACATGACCGCGCAGCAGGGTTATCAGGGCCCGGCATACGTGCACAGAGGATGGAGCGGTGAATGTGGCAGCGGAGCTGAGTGGCATATGTTATCTCAGGGCAGCAGTCTGGTGCAGGATACACATGTCTCAGCTCAAGAATCCGTAATCACGAGACAGAAACACGGCAGACGCGCCTTCCCCGATAAGTCGCCTTTATTTTACACGCCTCTATAGACGGTCGGGAATATCTGCAAGTTATGGAGACCCGAGTCCTGTCCTCTGGTATCAGGGTATTGTAAAAGAAGGTCAGCGTTCATATCTCCTCACCATTTCAAGATCTCTGCTTGCTGTCAGCAAATTGAAACAGTCCTGTTTACATTCAGAAGCTTAGAATTCACATAAGCCTAGTCCTACTCACAGCTGAGGATTGATTACTGTTGTATCGGGTCTAGACAACCCTCTAAGGGGTTAACATGTCAGAAGCAAACATCCGTCTCCTGTGCTGATAGTTTGTTACAATGTATCAGTCTGTAGTCCAGGCTGTTTAGTTCACATAGGATTGTCTAGACTGGATACAACGGTAACAAACCCTCAGCTGCGAGAAGTATTAGGTCTGCACAGGTTAACAAGACAGTTTCCATTCACTGACAGCTACGAGAGGTATTGAAAATGATGTCAATTTGGAATGCAAAAAATATTACAAAGCTGAAGAACTTTTCATTAGACGGTGATTAAGCTTCATTTACATAAAACCAGAACTCCCCCTTAACCCCTTCCTGCCTTTTTCTAGCTGCTGACATGACATTGGGGACATTGGCGGCAGTGGTAGCGATGTATGACCCCACCACTTCAGCGGATGTCCCCATAGACGTCAGCAGGTGGACACGTGTGACATAATTTACACCCCTCTACCTGTTTCTTTCTGGCACTGGGTGGGCGCAGTCTCTGGGTACAGGGAGGGCACGGGGACTCATGTCTTGTTTTATTTTGTGGGGGCTGCAAAATGTTCTGCAAAACCAAATCAATCTGCAGCACCAACCTGGAAATAGTTGCAGCAGGTAGACTGTTCTTCTAGGTAATGGCTTCCTAATGAGCTGGGGGTACAGGGGTCCCCAGGATTCTGCTCTCACAGGAGACACTTTTCCTTTTGTTTCTTTAGGCCTCACTGATCCCTTCCCTGCGTTGTGCTCAGCACAGACCCGGCCGTCATATCTCTAATCTGCAGAAATCTCCTGTGATTTTACGCTCGGTGAGAATCCATCAGACAGATGGTTGTTATAGACTTTACCTGCGCTGCTGCTACTGCAGGTGAACCCCAGAGTCATCCAAAGCAAGCAGCGGAGCGACAGGTGATTAATAACTGTGACAGCGTCCACCCCCCACATCATCACTGCAGATCATCCACAGTCCGTATACAGCACATAAACAATCTATAGGGGATCTATAGAACTCAGGATAAGTAATGTAATGTATGTATACAGTGACTCCACCAGCAGAATAGTCAGTGCAGCTCTGGAGTGGGTGGAGTAGGACGTGTGGAGAGAGCTGCTGAGACTACCGTGCAGGCCTTGGATCCAGGGACTTTCCTTATCCTATCTGCCCAGGCCTCATACCATCTGCCTGGGCTTGGAAAGTACCCTGAGGGGGGTTCCATCCTAGGATGGAGCCTCAGACCTCTACCTCCCGGAGCATGCCAGCGGGGGGTAGAGGGTCATCCCAGCTGGCTGGGAATATGAAAACAGTCGCGGGGGTGAGGAGATCATCTCGGGGCAAGGCTGTCCTGGCTCCCCCTGAGGCTGGAACCCTGGATAAGGGTATGGAGACGCGGTCCGGCAGGGTGATCGAGGTGTTGTCGTCTGGAGAAGGACCAGCACCGTCCGGACATTTGGATGACGGTCGTGTGGAGGAATGGGGACAGCTGAGGACCGGAGAGACGGTGGAGAACTTCAGCTCCCGTCTGGCTATGCGGTTGGAGGAGTATCGGGACCTCAGGAAGTCGCTGCAACGGCTCCGTGCGGACTTGGCGGTCGCCAGAGGAAGGGCTGCAAAATGCACAGGAGGTAAGAGGTCCCGATACCGTTTAAATGTGAAATCCTTGTTGGAGGAAATAAAAGAAGTGGAAGAGAGACGTGAGGAGATTTTGGCAGGCGGAGGGGTGTTTGGAGAAAAGTTAAAAAACGAAGAGAGGTTTGCCGAGATGGCAGCACCTATAAAAATAGAAAGTATGGAGGAAGACAGCAGAGCCCCAGACACAGCAAAGGAAAATGTGGGGGAGAAAATGGAGCATGAGAATGTAAAGTCCAGAGAAGGCTCAGATTCTGATTCACCCAGGAGCAGTGAGGAGGAGGAGGAGGGTGGACTCACAGCTGGGAGAAATCAGGAGAGTTTTGATACTGACAGTGAGCGGCCTCCAGGATTACTCACTCAGATCCGTAACGTGGAGTCGCCGGTATCCTTCCAGGGATTTTGTTTCGGTGCAGAGTTACCCGCAGAGGAGGAAAAGCAAAAGAAAAAAAAATTTAAGAAGAAAAAAAAGGAAAAGGAAAAAAAATCTGCTGAAGGTTCATTTAAAATGGTGTATACAGCAAGATCCTTCCTGTGCTCTGAGCCTGATGAAAGTCAGGATCAGAGCGCAGGTCCCGCAAGACCCCCAGCTCAAGCCTCTGCAGTGGGGCTGGAGCGGGAATGCGGGGAGAGTGTTACGGGTCCGGCATTAGAGCACGTGGTGGTCAAAATGGCGCCGGACGCCAACCCCTGCAAAGGGGGCGGTACTGGTGGCCTGGTGACGCCATGGGGTGTGTCCCCGTGTCCGGTGAATGGCGAGCCCGGGAAACTGGTCTTTGATGCGAGTCAGGGGTCGGGAGAACGGGTAAACCAGAAACCGGATGTGGTGTCTGAAAGCCGGAAGTCTGTCGGTGTCGCAGTAAAGCCGTCAGACGTTCCGGACAAGGGCGGTCACAGAGGGGGCTCCGGCTCTGTTGGCCACTCCTCTGTGGGAGGGGGGAGTGGTCCGGCGCCGGAGGCGGCTCCAGTGACGTCAGTGGCTCCTTCGTCCGCATCGCTGAAAAGTGGTGTAGGCGAGAAGGGGGCTGCTGGCGTCAGGGGCGACGGTGGCCCCTTTCCCAAAAATGTTCAGCACATAGAACAGATGGAGGTTAATGAGGCGGAGGGCACAGTGGGGACATCGCTTATAACATCTGGTGGCGTCCCTGCAAAGGTGCCTGATGATGCGGAGACTGAAGCAGTGTCTACCCACACAAAAAGTACAGAAAAAATACATAACATAGGACCAGGCCTGGCCAGAAGGATGACTGCAGGGGGACCTGGTGGGTTAAATGAAAAAGTTGCGGCTGTGGATGTGGAAACTGCTGGGGGTATGCAGGTGTCTGTAAATAAAGTTGCTGGAGTGTCTGCTGGTAATGGGGTGTTGAGTGCTGTGTCTGTGGGTGGTGGGGATGGGGTATCAACCAGGGGCAATGGGCCTGGCGCTCCTCTTGCTGTGACATCCGGCAGGTCTTATGCTGGTGTGGCAGCGGGGGGACAGCGGGCCCACCCATCTTCATCCTCAAGGTCCGGGGACGGTAACTTGCAACAACGTCTCTTGGACGCTTTAAGAGAGGGAAAGCAAACCCTAACCATAGGGGGAGTGCAGAAGGACCTGTCTTTCTGGATAGACAGATATGGTCTAAATGCCTTCCGAGAGCAACGAGGAGATCAGTGGTCGCTCCCAACAGCCGGGCAGGCTGTAGCCAGGAGGAATGTGGTCCGTCTCCGGTGGCGTGGCAATGATGCGTGCCCTCCCAGAAAGAGGGTGGTGGAGCTGCTGCTGGGGATGGGCTTCAAGGCGAGTGACATCTTTGCCTTGATACATCCTCATGGCTCGGTCGAGTTTGACATCAGCTTTGTTCACCTAGGGGGCCTTGAGGTCTTCTGGGGGAACTACGAGCTGATGAAGGACGAGCCTGGCTGGCGAGACTTTGCTGCACAAGCAATTTCTCGCCAAAGTGGTCCCAAGAGAGTGACCGTTCTTACCCGTAATGAGTCACTCTCTTGTATTGATATCATGACCTGGTTGGGAAGGTACGGAGAGGTAGTAGAGATGCCACGGAAGAACATGGATGAGTTTGGCATCTGGTCAGGGGCCTGGACGTTCATGGTTAAATTAAAGCGTCTGGGACAGACGGTGTCCCACATACCATCGTCTGCTTTCCTGGGAAGAGATCGGATCCTTGTCTTCTACCAGGGGCAGCCGAAGTTGTGTCACCGGTGTGGCGACCCCTCACATTTGAGTGCAGGCTGCAAGGTGCAGAAGTGTGCTCATTGTGGGGGGATTGGTCATCTAGCCGCATCGTGTGACCGTATTCGGTGCAACCTGTGTGGTGACTTAGGTCACCCGTTCAGTCGGTGTCCTCGCTCTGTTGTCAATGCTTGTTCCAAACCTGCGGAGGATGAAAGGAGGGAGGCCTCCGTGGGTGAGGGTGCGGGCAGGGACGATGGGGCACAGGGGCAAGGGAAGAATGCAAAGAAGGGTCCCCCTTCTCGCCAGAGAAGGGCGGAGAAGCGAAGGAAGGAGAGGATTTGGAGGGCGCTCCAGGAAACTGGGACAACCTCTGATTCGGATCTGGATGCCCCCCCTGAATCTGATGCCCCTGGCGAGGCCGAATTGAATGGGGAGATGAGGAGGATCCAAAGGGAGCAGAGGGCTGAGGACTCTCAGTCCTCCCACTATGAAAGTGTGGGAGAGGAAGAGAGGACTCAGCCTACAGCAAAAGGGACACCGGGCAAAACCCAAGGGCCAAATACATCTGGCCCCGCCCTGGCCCAGGAAGGTAAATCCTGTACCCCCCTGGTGCGCTCTACTGATCGATACCATGCTCTCGTGGACATTCCAGCCTCTCATACTAAGAGGGAGGGCATGGTAGGGCACCCTAGAGTCGTTGAGCCTCCCCTGCTGCAGGGGCCGTTGCCCCCAGAGGGGGAGGTTGACCCGGTACTTGGGGATGAAGATGGGAATAGGGTGGTGAATATGGACTCCTCAGTTTGCAAGAAGCGAGGCAAAGAAGGGGGGTCCTCATCAGATAGAGGGGGGGGGTGGGAAGAAGAAAGCCGTCTAACTCAAACATCCATGATGGCGGCACCCACTCCGTTGACGCTGGCATCAATTAACGTTGCCAGCATTAAGTCAGATAGGGCGAGATTTGCAGCCTTTGATTTTCTTGGCCGAGTTGAAGCCGACATTTTGTTTTTGCAGGAGACCAGGCTGTCACTTTTGGCAGACGTCGTTAAATCTAGGAGGGAGTGGCGACGCGGGCCCTCCTACTGGTCTCTTGCGGCTGAGCCCTATAGCGGAGTGGCGGTCCTTTTCACCGCACCGGTAACATGCCGACGGATGATTGAGTTAGAAATGGGGAGGTGCTTGATCTTAGATGTCCTCATGAGGGGACAGGAATTAAGACTAATCAATATATATGGGACCGTAAAAGTCTCTTCATGAGGATTAAGCCTTTCCTTTTTTCAGGTCGACAAGTTATCTTTGGAGGGGACTTCAATACTGTCATGAGACCCCGAGATAGAGGAGGTTCCGGAGATAAAAAATTGACCTACGATAGTGTAGCATTAAAAAATATAGTTAGCGATGCTCGCCTGGTGGATATCCACATCAGGCATACCCCAGGCCACTCGGGTTTCACCTATCGTAGAGGTAGTTGTAGGTCTAGGATAGACAGGTTTTTTTTGAAGGAGGAAGCCATCTCTTCACCAGTGTCCGTTGTTGAGGTGGAGTTCTCCGATCACTGTATGATTATTTTCTCTTTGAACATTGCAGAGTCCCTCCAGATGGGAAGAGGTATATGGAGGCTGAATTCTACTCTCTTGGAAGAAGCGGAGATAAGACAGGCCTTTGAGGATTTTCTTCAGAGCCAGGTACCTTTGTTGGATCTCAGTGGTACTAAGTCTGAGTGGTGGGAGTTGTTTAAAGTCCGGGTGGCAGGATTTTTCCGCAGGCTCTCGAGCCTCAGGTCCATGAGTAGGTACCGCCTATATCAGGAACTGAGGAGGAAACTCGAACATCTGGTCTCAACCGGGGGTAGTGGGGAGGAGATCTCCGTGGTGAAAGCTTTGCTCAGGAGGTGTCAGTATGATAGGCACACATCTTTAGTTCTTGAGAGGGATTTCGGGAGGTACCGCTCGCCCGACCCCTACAGGAACTGTAAGATGTCAGTGAGTCGTAAGGTTGTGACAGGACTGATTGATAGTACAGGATCTCTGAAGAGATCCAAATCAGGGATCTTGGAGGTCGTCAGATCCTTCTACTCGCACCTCTTGGGGAAGCAAGATCCAAACCGAGACGAGATGTCGGCTTTCCTGGCTGAAACCATCCCTGAGCCAGGGGTAGACCCCTCTCTCGGTGTTTTGATAGATTCGATCAAGGAAGAGGAAGTGGGATTGGCGATTGATGGGCTTGCCCTCAAAAAATCGCCAGGGCCGGATGGCTTAACATCCGAGTTTTATAAGACTTTTAAAGGAACCCTAGTTCCCCTCTTGACTGAGGTGTTTAATGAGTGCCTTTCCTCGGGTACTTTGCCAATGTCAATGAGGAGGTCGGCCTTGATCGTTTTATCGAAGGGTAAAGACTCGACCCGTATTGAGAATTGGCGTCCCATAGCGCTGCTCAATACGGACAGAAAGGTTCTCGCAAAGGTGCTGTTTAATCGGCTGGTGAAGTTTGCATCCCGGCTCCTTTCGCCGGTCCAGCATTGCTCTGTTCCAGGCCGCAGCACATTTAGTGCTGTCCTCAGTGTCAGAGAGGCAGTGGAGCAGGGAAATTCTGGTCGGTGGGAGGGGTACATCCTGTCCTTGGACCAGGCCAAGGCTTTTGACCGGGTGGACCACGAGTACCTCTGGTCGGTCCTTCTGAGGTACGGCCTACCGGGGGGGTTTGTCAATTGGCTACAGACCTTATACACTGGGGCTGAGACTTTTGCGCTGGTGAACGGTTGGGTTGGAACCCCCTTTGAGGTTGGGTCTGGTGTCCGCCAGGGTTGTCCCTTGAGCCCTTTGCTATATGCGTTCGCAATTGATCCTTTTCTTAAAAGGATCGATCGTGGGCCATTGGCGGGAGTCGGGGCCGGCCTGGAGGGGCCGGAGGCCACTCAGAGGGTGGTTGCGTACGCAGACGACGTCTCCATTTTTGTCTCCTCGAGAGGGGAGGCAGAGTGGGTGATGTCGGAAGTGGAGCGTTACTCATTGGCATCTGGGTCCAAGATCAACCGGGATAAGTGCAAAAGTCTCTGGCTGGGAGGAGGAGATCCTGGTTTTGATCTCCCGGACACCCTTCCAGAGCCTCAGGGGTCTGCTAAGATCTTAGGAGTCGAATTTGGCCCGGGTGATTACCCCAAGAAGAACTGGGAGGATAGGCTGAATCTAGTTGCCCAGAAGGTCGACCAATGGAAGGGTTGGTCCTTAACCCTGAGGGAAAGGGTTCACTTGGCCAAGGCCTACCTGGTGCCCATGTTGCTTTACCTGGGCAGTGTGTGCATCTTGCCAGAACCTCTCTGGACTCGGGTCTATAGCCTGTTCTTCCAGCTGTTATGGGGGAACAGGCTCAACCTAATCAAGAGGGAGGTTACTTACCTACCAAGGACACTAGGCGGGTTAGGTATGGTTAACCCGGTGGTGTTCCTAGTGAACACCTTTGTTAAGATCAACCTGGCAAACCTCTGGCAAGAGAGGGCTCCTTGGTGGATATCCTCCTGCAGGGGGTGGTTTCGGCCTTTCTTCCAGGAATGGGAGAGAGGAGGGCAAGTGAAAGACCTGCGTACACCTCACGGACATCTCCCGGCTTATGCCACCCTGGCGCTGAAGATTGTTCGCCGGTGGGGTCTGGAGGTGTGGGAGATCAGGACCATGTCGAGAAAATTTCTTGACAGGAGGGTCCTGATGACCCACTTCCAGAAGCCCCTGGCGCTCAAAGACTGCCCAAGTAGTGACCTCGGGGTGGGATTAAAACTTTTAAATTCAGCGAGGATTCCCCAGAAGTTTTGGGATCTGGCTTGGCGTTGCTTCCATGGGAGACTGTATGTGAGGGACAATCTAAAGTGCAGAAGCTCTGATGATCGGGATTGCCCCCGGGAGGAGTGTGGCGGAGTGCTGGAAAGCATGGAGCATTTCCTGCTTCATTGCCCTTTCAATACAGAGGTATACAAAAGGGTGGGAGCCTCCATTGGTTGGCCAGGCCTAACCAGCCTCTCCTATGCTGGGTGGGCCTATGGAGTGTTCGGAGACCTCGGTGGTAGGGACCATTGCACCTTGTTTCTAGTCAGTATAGTGGTCAGGCACTTTATGTGGAATGCACGATGTCTAGTTTCTACCCAGAAGAAAATCCTCCTAGTGGATGAGGTTGTTAGCAATATCATGGGTGACCTGGTGAAGGTGCATTCTTTGGAGGTTGGCAGATTGGGAGCATCCAAAGCCTCTCGTCTTTGGAGGGGCTTTTCCTTTTGGGTGCCTTAATGTGTCTGCCTTCATGAGGGAGGGGGAGTCGTCACCGGTGCTCAACTGGAGGTGGGGGTCTGCGTTCCGCTGAGGCACCAATAAAAAATATAGCGATAGGACTCGGAATAAGGGAAAGGTGAGGGTCAGCATAGGGTCAGCTTTCAATAGGGTCAAGAAAGGGTTAGTAATAGGGTAAGGAGATAGGGCAAGCGATAGGGAGGGTGCAGCGGTGGACGTGGTACCTTGGCCTCTGGGGGGGAGCTGGGGGGGGCTTTCCCTTCTCTCTATCTGGTGATGGGCTAGGTAAGCACTGGAAGATTTTTGTTTTGTTTAGGATTGAAATGGCAGGAAAAAGGTTTACAAGCGACCGAACTTGGTGCTTTCGGGTACGGTGTATTTTGTATATGGTTTGGTATTTGGACAGGTTGGTGACGTGTATTGTATTATATTGTAGAAATGTTGTTAGAATAGGGATAGACTTAAGGGGGTTAATAGATAGGTTGGGAGGGGGTCGGGGGGGGGGGGGGGGTTGCCTGACCCAGCCCCGGACTATGCGGACATGGGAGGACATGGGGCGGGGGGCTGGGCTGGGGTGTTGGGTGTGGTGGTGGGGGCCAGCATCTGGACTATGCGGACGTGAGAGGACATGAGGCGAGATGCTGGCTGGGGTGGTGAAGTTTAGGTAAGAAGGGTAAGGTTAGGGAAAGTCAGGATGTGTATAGTGTGATTAAAAAATATATATATATATATATAAAAAAAAAAAAAAAAAAATTGGGATTAGTATTATTATATTTGGGATTTTTGGGGTTATTATTATTATTATTTTATTATTATTATGTTGTTGTTTTATTATTATTATCATCATTATTATGTTGTTTCTTTAGGCCCTTGGTTGACGCAGGTCGGGGGATTTTCTGTTGGTACTTTGGATTACGTTTATATGATGTTTGTATATATTCTAGTTATTGTTTAGCTTCGGATGAAGTGTAGATGTAAGTATATAAGAGTGGGGTGTATGTGGCCGGGTCTGGTATCGTTTTCTCTTCTCATATACAGAGATGTATATAAGAAAATTTGTTTATAAGAATTGGGTTGTGACTTTTTGGTTATATGGAATTAGTTATGTATTTGTTTTTCAGTTTATGTTTTGTAAATTTATATAAAATAAAGAGATACAGGATATAACTCAGGATCAGTACAGGATAAGTAATGTATGTACACAGTGACTCCACCAGCAGAATAGTGAGTGCATCCCTGGAGTATAATACAGGATATAACTAAGGATCAGTACAGGATAAGTAATATAACGTATGTACACAGTGACACCACCAGCAGAATAATGAGTGCAGCTCTGGAGTATAATACAGGATATAACTCAGGATCAGTACAGGATAAGTAATATAACGTATGTACACAGTGACACCACCAGCAGAATAATGAGTGCAGCTCTGGAGTATAATACAGGATATAACTAAGGATCAGTACAGGATAAGTAATATAACGTATGTACACAGTGACACCACCAGCAGAATAATGAGTGCAGCTCTGGAGTATAATACAGGATATAACTCAGGATCAGTACAGGATAAGTAATATAACGTATGTACACAGTGACACCACCAGCAGAATAATGAGTGCAGCTCTGGAGTATAATACAGGATATAACTCCAGATCAGTACAGGATAAGTAATGTAATGTATGTACACAGTGACTCCACCAGCAGAATAGTGAGTGCAGCTCTGGAGTATAATACAGGATGTAACTCAGGATCAGTACAGGATAAGTAATGTAATGTATGTACAGTGACTCCACCAGCAGAATAGTGAGTGCAGCTCTGCAGTATAATACAGGATATAACTCAGGATCAGTACAGGATAAGTAATGTAATGTATGTACACAGTGACTCCACCAGCAGAATAGTGAGTAAAGCTCTGGAGTATAATACAGGATATAACTCAGGATCAGAACAGGATAAGTAACGTAATGTATGTACACAGTGACACCACCAGCAGAATAGTGAGTGCAGCTCTGGAGTATAATACAGGATATAACTCAGGATCAGTACAGGATAAGTAATGTAATGTATGTACACAGTGACTCCACCAGCAGAATAGTGAGTAAAGCTCTGGAGTATAATACAGGATATAACTCAGGATCAGTACAGGATAAGTAACGTAATGTATGTACACAGTGACTCCACCAGCAGAATAGTGAGTGCAGCTCTGGAGTATAATACAGGATGTAACTCAGGATCAGTACAGGATAAGTAATGTAATGTATGTACACAGTGACACCACCAGCAGAATAGTGAGTGCAGCTCTGGAGTATAATACAGGATGTAACTCAGGATCAGTACAGGATAAGTAATGTAATGTATGTACACAGTGACTCCACCAGCAGAATAGTGAGTGCAGCTCTGGAGTATATTACAGGATGTAACTCAGGATCAGTACAGGATAAGTAATGTAATGTATGTACACAGTGACTCCACCAGCAGAATAGTGAGTGCAGCTCTGCAGTATAATATAAGTAATGTTATGTAATCTGGCTTTGGGAGATTTTTGACCACTAGGAGAAGACAGTTCTAAGAAGAAACAACCTCCATGCAGATAGATACAGTTATTGATGTAGCTGAGTTTGTCATTTAATACAACTCATGGTGATATTGTGAAGTGTTATTTGTGGACAGGTAAACCTACTGCATTATTATACTGTACACAGTAAAACCAGCTCTGCTACATCTATAGCTCACATGAGAACATACAATCTTCATACATATGTTACGCTTAATTGAAATAAAACCCGCAGCCCCAGCTCAGCGCTAGGTAAACATAATCTCAGCCTACAGCACCACCGAGACACAGATTATTCAGGGAAGGCAGATTTTAATTAGGGGGAAGATTCTCTAATTATGGTTTACGCTTCTGTAAATGATCTCAATAAATAAAGTAAAAGTTCTTTGTTTTTGGAGAAAAATCTTATGTTTAAAATGTGACCTTTAATCTCAACTACACTGCACAGTTCTGTTCGGCTCCGTTCACATCTGCGTCGCGGCTCCGTTCATGGGTTATGTCGGACCTTTCCGTTGGGGGGGAACCCATGAAAGGAGCCCTGACTGAAACAAACAGAAAACATAGATTTTCGTTCGGATCACCATTGATTTCAATGGTAACGGATCCGGTGTGAATGGTTTCCGTTTGTCACCGTAGTGTAAGGGTTCCGTCGTTTTGACGGAATGAACAGCGCAGTCGACTTCTCATTGTGTCAAAATGATGGAACCCTTAAACAACCTATGGTTTCCATTTCTTTCAGTTCGGATTCCGTTCATGGGTTCCCCTAAGGGAAAGGTCCGACAGAACCCCTGAACGGAGCCGCGGCGCAGATGGGAACGAAGCCTTACCAAGTTCTGCTACAGGCCGGTAATCCTAAAATGGGCAGTTTATATCAGTATTGGGGCGTTATATCAGTATTGGGGCGTTATAAGGGGAGCGGCTGATGTTAGTCACACATATGGATAAGATATGTGGCATAAAGTAAAAATCATGGGGGAGGGGAGGTTTCTGTAATTCCTGTCCCTCATCCCATTGATGAACAGCTTCTTCCCTGTCTAAAAATGGCTGATAACAGGGAACAATAAACTGTATTCACCTGTCCTACAGTCTGTTTCTCCCCAGTCTGAAATGGCTGATAACAGGGAACAATCCAGCAGTGAGTTCAGGACTAGAAAGACTTGTGATATTTTGACCTCCACTCTGATCCCTGGTATCTGTATTTACCCCGCACCTCTGAGTAGGGAGCCCCCCTCCAAGCTGCTGCCCCCCCTAGATTTAAACTCCTTGCTGTTACCCCCCCCACACACACACACACACACTGCTGCTCGCTAGCTGTTGCCACCCTCACTGCTGCCCCCTAGCTTCTGCACTCTTGCTGCTACTGACTGCGGCCCTCCCTAGCTGCTGTCTCAATAGTTGTTGCCCCCTTGCTGCTCTCTCTAGTTGCTGCCCCCTCTCTAGTTGTTGCCCCCTCGCTGCTCTCTCTAGTTGCTGCCCCCTCACTGCTTACTAGTTGCTGCCCCCTCGCTCCTATCTCCCTAGTTGCTGCCCCTTTGCTGCTCTCTCTAGTTGCTGCCCCCTTGCTGCTGTCTCCCTAGTTGCTGCCCCCTCGCTGCTCTCTCTAGTTGCTGCCCCCTTGCTGCTGTCTCCCTAGTTGCTGCCCCCTTGCTGCTGTCTCCCTAGTTGCTGCCCCCTTGCTGCTGTCTCCCTAGTTGCTGCCCCCTTGCTGCTGTCTCCCTAGTTGCTGCCCCCTTGCTGCTGTCTCTCTAGTTGCTGCCCCCTTGCTGCTCTCTCTAGTTGCTGCCCCCTCTCTAGTTGTTGCCCCCTCGCTGCTCTCTCTAGTTGCTGCCCCCTCACTGCTCTCTCTAGTTGCTGCCCCCTCGCTCCTGTCTCCCTAGTTGCTGCCCCCTTGCTGCTGTCTCTCTAGTTGCTGCCCCTTTGCTGCTGTCTCCCTAGTTGCTGCCCCCTTGCTGCTGTCTCCCTAGTTGCTGCCCCCTTGCTGCTGTCTCCCTAGTTGCTGCCCCCTCGCTGCTGTCTCCCTAGTTGTTGCCCCCTTGCTGCTGTCTCCCTAGTTGCTGCCCCCTTGCTGCTGTCTCCCTAGTTGCTGCCCCCTCGCTGCTGTCTCCCTAGTTGCTGCCCCCTTGCTGCTGTCTCCCTAGTTGCTGCCCCCTCGCTGCTGTCTCCCTAGTTGCTGCCCCCTTGCTGCTGTCTCCCTAGTTGCTGCCCCCTCTAGTTGCTGCACCCTCGCTGCTCTCTCTAGTTGCTGCCCCCTCGCTGTTGTCTCTCTAGTTGCTGCCCCCTCGCTGTTGTCTCTCTAGTTGCTGCCCCCTCGCTGCTCTCTCTAGTTGCTGCCCCCTCGCTGTTGTCTCCCTAGTTGCTGCCCCCTTGCTGCTGTCTCTCTAGTTGCTGCCCCCTTGCTGCTCTCTCTAGTTGCTGCCCCCTCTCTAGTTGTTGCCCCCTCGCTGCTCTCTCTAGTTGCTGCCCCCTCACTGCTCTCTCTAGTTGCTGCCCCCTCGCTCCTGTCTCCCTAGTTGCTGCCCCCTTGCTGCTGTCTCTCTAGTTGCTGCCCCCTCGCTGCTCTCCCTAGTTGCTGCCCCCTTGCTGCTGTCTCCCTAGTTGCTGCCCCCTTGCTGCTGTCTCCCTAGTTGCTGCCCCCTCGCTGTTGTCTCTCTAGTTGCTGCCCCCTCGCTGTTGTCTCTCTAGTTTCTGCCCCCTTGCTGCTGTCTCCCTAGTTGCTGCCCCCTTGCTGTTGTCTCTCTAGTTGCTGCCCCCTTGCTGCTGTCTCCCTAGTTGCTGCCCCCTCGCTGTTGTCTCTCTAGTTGCTGCCCCCTTGCTGCTGTCTCCCTAGTTGCTGCCCCCTCTAGTTGCTGCACCCTCGCTGCTCTCTCTAGTTGCTGCCCCCTCGCTGTTGTCTCTCTAGTTGCTGCCCCCTCGCTGCTCCCTCTAGTTGCTGTCCCCCTGTTTGTTTGCCCCATGATTTGGAAGATGGCAGCTCTGGCTTTCAGCACCACGGACAGCGGCTCCTACACTCCTCATGGTGGCCCCATCCCCGGCTACAGGAGGACGGTCCCAAATCACTGGTTGTATTGTCGCCCCCCGTACAGACCACGTTCCGGAGCATTTATGTATAAAACGTACAAATCAGAGTTAGGCTCAGTTCACGTCTGGTTTTAACTCTACGTCTGCCGTGCGCATTGACTTCTATGGTCAGGACGGACGCCCTAATGGTGTAGTTTGTGCTTGCGTTCTATCCTTTTCTTTCCTTGTCCGGGACAGCACCGTCTTAGCTTCTCAGTACTTTTCCAAAACGTATACCGCACATATATACGTTTCAATTCGTATTGAATTCAATGGCGACATATGCAATATTAAACCCTACATTTGCATAAGTAAAATGTATACGTTTCTGTACCTTATATGGGAAATTCTCACTTTACAAAGTTTGATTTAGCTCAAGAACAACGTAAAGAACAACGTATAAGTTTTTATAAGAACGGACAAAAACATAAAAAAATATATGACGTAGACCACAAAAAAAACGTAAGAATATGTTACAAATGTAAACGTCGTCTTATACCACAAACGTGCACAAAACGAGATGTGAACTGAGCCTGACCTGGTAACCGCATACAAAGGAGCGAGACACCAGATCTCACGGGGACGGCTTATTCTACATATAAATATTTGTCTTGGGTTTAAGTTTTTGTATTTTTCTAAATTCCTAAAACATTAAATGAAAAGTAGCGCAAGGAAAACCTCATCCCCTCCCCCCCTATATCTAATTATTCAGACATTCTGGACCTTGATGCTTCTATTCCAGATGAGGGGACCCCTAAGTGGGGGAGGGGACATTAATTTTTTCCGAAGAGCAGCTGTCACTGTTTTTTAACCCCTTCCCCATCCTCCACTTCTATTGGACAGTCTATACCAATTCAGAGTACAGACTGTATCATGTGAGTCTCATAAGGGGGTGGATTAAGCTGCCGTTATTGTGTCCGTCCCCCCAGCATAGGTGAATGGATAAAGACCTCAAGTCCGATTTTTATGCCTGGAGGAACAGCCCGAAGCTTCTGGGCCCCAGTGCAGAATCTGTCTCCCCCCCCCCCCCCCCCCCACTAATCATTATTTGCTGTTAGTACTAATGTCCTTTTATGTGGCAGAGCCCCCCTCAGGGTCCAGATGTGACTGCAAACTCTACACCCCCTATAGCAGTGACACTACTACACCCACTATGGGCTGTCAGGGTATGCTGGGAGTTGTAGCTTCACAACAGACGGAGCGCCTCAAGTTATAGACCCCAGAAATGTAGTTACTAGAGATACAATTACTTGTCATTTCCCCTAAAATAGAAAAGAAATAACCAGCAAATGGAAGAGCAGAAGAAGTAACGCTGCAGAACTCAGGGGCATTTACTAGAAATACACGATATGGAGAAAAGTATGTGCCCCCCTCTTATAATTATATTCCAATGCCCCCCCCCCCCCGGTGTATAACATCCGGCACTCGCTCTGCAGTCACGTTACTGACATTAGTGATAGGACGGGTCATTGTACAGAGATCAGTGACCTCCAGCGCGGTCCTGTAATAAGACGTCACCGGTGTAACACATCAGTTCCGGAATTTCTTCCCTCCTAGATATTCCACCCTCACCTGTGAGTGATATTATTGTAAAGTGGAAGCAACCGCAGCAACTCAGCCACGAAGTGCAGACCACGTAAAGTTACAGAGTCGGGGGCCGAGTGCTGAGGAGCAAGTGCAGAAAGGTCACCAACGCTCCGCTGACTCCATAACTGCAGAGCACAGACCTCCTCTGGTATTAACATCCACACACTGTGCCCGGGAGCTTCATGGCATGGGGGACAAGCAGCTGCATGCCAGCCGAACATCACCAAGCACAATGCCAAGCGCCAGATGGAGGGGTGTAAAGCCGCCGCCACTGGACTCTGGAGCAGCGGAAAGTGTTCTGTGGAGTGACGCTTCTCTATCTGGCGTCTGATGATGACTCTGGGTTTGGTGAATGCCAGGAGAATGTTGCCTGCCAGACTGCCTTGTGCCAGCTGTAAAGTTTGGTGGAGGAGGGGTAATGTGGGTGTTCTTCAGAGATCTGCCCCTTCGTTCCAGTGAAGGGTTAGATCTTCAGCACACGAGACATTGTGGACAATTGTTGCTTCCAACTTTGTGGGAACAGTTTGAGGTTCGGACTTTTCTGTGTACCCCATGACTGCGCGCCAGTGCATAACATCCATAAAGACACGGCTGGTTGGTTGCTTGGTTGGTTGGTTGGCTGGTTGGTTGGTCGGTTGGTTGGCTGGCTGGCTGGCTGGTTGGCTGGTTGGTTGGCTGGTTGGTTGGCAGGTTGGTTGGTTGGTTGGTTGGCTGGTTGGTTGGTCGGCAGGTTGGTAGGTTGGTTGGGGAGTTTGGTGTAGAAGATCTTGACCTGCCGCACAGAGTCCTGAACTCAACCCCATCCAACACCTTTGGGATAAACTAGAGCAGAGATTACGAGCCCGGCCCCCTCCCCCAACACCAGTGTCTGACCTCACAAATTCTCTTCTGGATGAACGGACAAAAGTTCCCACAGAGACCCCACCATTTTTTAGAAAGCCCCCAGAAGAGTGGAAGATGCTTTACTGCAAAGGGGGAACCAGCACCATATTAATGTCTATGGAGGTAGAATAGGACGTCATAAAAGCTCCTGCCGGTGGAATGTGGAGGTGTCCCAATACTTTTGTCCATTTCGTGTAGATAGAAAAAATGAACAGCTGAATAGATATTTCAAGATGACTCAAGGACGTAAATTTACTGAGCTTTAAATAACAGGATAATCCCTGCCCCCCCTCTTTCTTATAATAGCCGGCTGCAAGGGCAAAAACATCCCATTGGGAGATTAACAACTGCGGACGTCCTAACCGGCCGTAAGACGATGTTGTATTCCATATTATGTCTCGGGAGGACGGGGTCACACCAGCAGCCCCCTCCCCTCCCCCAATAACACATGTACAAGATACAATGTAATCATCAGATAAGAACCTAATACATAACAGATTCCCTTGGAGACTGAGAATCGGCAGCTGCGGAGTGATGACACAATGTATCTCAGCGCCGCCGCTTCTGGGTCAGACGTTGTGAGACCTCGTGGGGTTAATAGACTGGTCCCAGTGTAAGTCTATAGTATCAGTGTTGTTTCTGCGCGATCAGCCCGCATAATATAATAAGAGCGATTGTTTGGTATAAATGTACGGAAATTACGGTAACGTGAGATTAGAACATGCAATTTATAAACTGCTACTTATAATATAGGAAGAGTTTTCTCATGCAAATGGCAAGGAAATAATCCTATATAATAACCAATATAATAACCGGTGTAATAACCAATATAAAAACCGGTGTAATAACCAATATAATAACCGAAGTAATAACCGATGTAATAACCAATGTAATAACCAATATAATAACCGATGTAATAACCAATGTAATAACCAATATAATAACCGGTGTAATAACCAATATAATAACTGATGTAATAACCAATATAATAACCGATGTAATAACCAATATAATAACCAAAGTAATAACCAATATAATAACTGATGTAATAACCAATATAATAACCGATGTAATAACCAATGTAATAACCAATATAATAACCAAAGTAATAACCAATATAATAACTGATGTAATAACCAATATAATAACCGATGTAATAACCAATGTAATAACCAATATAATAACCAAAGTAATAACCAATATAATAACTGATGTAATAACCAATATAATAACCGATGTAATAACCAATGTAATAACCGAAGCAATAACCAATATAATAACCGATGTAATAACCAATGTAATAACCAATATAATAACCGAAGTAATAACCAATATAATAACTGACTTAATAACGAATGTAATAACCAATATAATAACCAAAGTAATAACAAATATAATAACCGATGTAATAACCAATGTAATAACCAATATAATAACCGGTGTAATAACCAATATAATAACCGATGTAATATACAATGTAATAACCAATATAATAACCGAAGTAATAACCAATATAATTGACTTAATAACGAATGTAATAACCAATATAATAACCAAAGTAATAACAAATATAATAACCGATGTAATAACCAATGTAATAACCAATATAATAACCGGTGTAATAACCAATATAATAACCGAAGTAATAACCAATATAATAACTGATGTAATAACCGATGTAATAACCAATATAATAACTGATGTAATAATCAATATAATAACCAAGATAATAACCGATGTAATAACCAATATAATTCTCTGCTGATTATATCCTTATAACTGTCAGAGTTCAGCTTTTCTTATACAGAGCTCCAAATCCTCAGCACAGACATAGGAGGTAAGTTATCAACAATTATACGTCAGTTTTCTAACATAGAAATGCCGTAAAAAAGGGTCAAAAGACGCAATTTGCAACTTTTGGTCTTTTTGTGCGATTCCCTGCAGTTTCTGGAGAGGGCGTGGCTTTGTGGAAGTGGGTGTGGCCACCATGGCCCGACAAATTTATTACCATTTATGCCACAAAACTGGAGTAAATTATAGTGGAAATCTACACCAGCTCCCGGCTGGTGTAGATTTCACTCTATGGGGAGAAGCAAGGTAAAAACCAATGCTAGGCCTTGTACTCTGCCCCCTGCCTCCCTCGTACCTTGCCCCCTTCCCCTTACCTTGTACTTTACTAAAAATTTTCTTTCTATTAAGATTGGCCTGTGAAAGTTAAATCATAAAATTCTGCAGCCACCACTAGAGGGAGATTATACTAATTATACATCGAACTCAATAGTATGACTTTATGCGGTAAGCTCCTCAGCTCCCCCTAGTGGTGGCTGCGGGCATGGAGACTTGCATCATGTAACTCTGTCTATGCAGGGAATTTGGAACTCTGTATAAAAAAAAGCAGCAGAGCTCTGACCGCTATAACTTTTAGGGGAGTTCTGAGTAGAGGACCCCCACTGTGATGTTTATATGCCCTCATATAAAATATGGATGTGGTAAGTTTATGCTCTTGGGAAACTATGACTCCCAGCATGATCCCAGCATGCTGGGAGTTGTTGTTTCCAAATGGCTGGAAAGCCACAGTTGATATATATTAAATCAAAAAGTGTTGTGAAATCTGTCCAAGGAAACAGCGAGGGATTTTTATGTAGAGACAGAGTGAGTCGAATGTCAAGAACTACCCAAGAACTAAGAATAGGATAAATTGTACCCAACCCCCCATCTGGAAAACCAGGTCACAATTATTTAGGGTTGCTGTTGGTAGCATTGCATTTCTCTTTTCTATACATTTGATTTTCATCAGCTTATTCATCGTCTCAAAGTCACCATCATGGCATAGCAGAGGGCAGCCAGCGCAACTGACCGCACATCTTAATCACCATAACATGTTTATGGTAATGACTTCTGTAAACAGGAAAACTGAAAAATAAATTGATGTTCCCATTTATCAGCGAGAAATAATCCTGAAGATAAATAAACTATAAATTAGACGCTAACAAAGCTTCATCCTAAACCAAGAGCGAAATATAACGCACAGCGGACTCTAAAAGATAGAAGAAGCTCCAAAGAGGTGATATTATAGTAGTTATATTCTTGTATATAGGGGGCAGTATTATAGTAGTTATATTCTTGTATATAGGAGCAGTATTATAGTAGTTATATTCTTGTACATAGCGGCAGTATTATAGTAGTTATATTCTTGTATATAGGAGCAGTATTATAGTAGTTATATTCTTGTATATAGGAGCATTATTATAGTAGTTATATTCCTGTATATAGGGGGCAGTATTATAGTAGTTATATTCTTGTATATAAGAGCAGTATTATAGTAGTTATATTCTTGTATATAGGAGCAGTATTATAGTAGTTATATTCTTGTATATAGGGGGCAGTATTATAGTAGTTATATTCTTGTATATAGAGGCAGTATTATAGTAGTTATATTCTTGTATATAGGAGCAGTATTATAGTAGTTATATTCTTGTATATAGGGACAGTATTATAGTAGTTATATTCTTGTATATAGGGGCAGTATTATAGTAGTTATATTCTTGTATATAGGGGGCAGTATTATAGTCGTTATATTCTTGTATATAGGGGGCAGTATTATAGTAGTTATATTCTTGTATATAGGTGCAGTATTATAGTAGTTATATTCTTGTATATAGGAGCAGTATTATAGTAGTTATATTCTTGTATATAGGGGGCAGTATTATAGTAGTTATATTCTTGTATATAGGGGGCAGTATTATAGTAGTTATATTCTTGTATATAGGTGCAGTATTATAGTAGTTATATTCTTGTATATAGGAGCAGTATTATAGTAGTTATATTCTTGTATATAGGGACAGTATTATAGTAGTTATATTCTTGTATATAGGGACAGTATTATAGTAGTTATATTCTTGTATATAGGGGCAGTATTATAGTAGTTATATTCTTGTATATAGGAGGCAGTATTATAGTAGTTATATTCTTGTATATAGGAGCAGTATTATAGTAGTTATATTCTTGTATATAGGAGCAGTATTATAGTAGTTATATTCTTGTATATAGGGGGCAGTATTATAGTAGTTATATTCTTGTATATAGGGGGCAGTATTATAGTCGTTATATTCTTGTATATAGGGGGCAGTATTATAGTAGTTATATTCTTGTATATAGGTGCAGTATTATAGTAGTTATATTCTTGTATATAGGAGCAGTATTATAGTAGTTATATTCTTGTATATAGGGAGCAGTATTATAGTAGTTATATTCTTGTATATAGGAGCAGTATTATAGTAGTTATATTCTTGTATATAGAGGCAGTATTATAGTAGTTATATTCTTGTATATAGGGGCAGTATTATAGTAGTTATATTCTTGTATATAGGAGGCAGTATTATAGTAGTTATATTCTTGTATATAGGGGGCAGTATTATAGTAGTTATATTCTTGTATATAGGAGCAGTATTATAGTAGTTATATTCTTGTATATAGGAGCAGTATTATAGTGGTTATATTCTTGTATATAGGAGGCAGTATTATAGTAGTTATATTCTTGTATATAGGGGCAGTATTATAGTAGTTATATTCTTGTATATAGGGGCAGTATTATAGTAGTTATATTCTTGTATATAGGAGCAGTATTATAGTAGTTATATTCTTGTATATAGGGGCAGTATTATAGTAGTTATATTATTGTATATATGGGGGCAGTATTATAGTAGTTATATTCTTGTATATAGGTGCAGTATTATAGTAGTTATATTCTTGTATATATGGGGGCCAGGGGCGGACATACCGCATGTGCAGCCGGTGCAGCTGCACAAGGGCCCCGCGTGGGAAGGGGGCCCGTTCCTCTGCTGGCCGACTCAGTTCTCAGCTGCGCGATGCTGAGGACTGAGACAGAGGCCCGTGGACAGTAGCTGCGAGCCCATCAGCGGGCCCCCCGTGGACAGTAGCTGGGCAAAGAAAATGTGGGCAAAGAAAATAAAAAAACTATACTCACCTCCTCCCTCGCCTCCGTTCACCCGCCGCAGCCCCCATCCTCCTGTCTCGGTCTGTGTTACAAGTGTACAAGGCTGCACTGGTGACGCGCTGCCGATGGCACGTGACCGCTGCTGCCAATAACTCCTCATTGGTGTGCTGCTGAGGACAGTAGTTCCACAGCAAATCGCTGTTGAGGGCATTGATTGGCTGCAGCGGTCATGTGCCATCGACCGCGCGTCACCACAGCAGCTTTGTAAACACAGAAAGGGATAGGGGCTGCGGAGGGGGAACGGAGGCGCCGGAGGAGGTGAGTATAGGTTTTTCATTTTCTTTGCCCACATTTAGGGACTTAGTTTAGATAAGAATTTAACCCGGAAAAAAATGTGTTACTTGTGTTCTAAACTGGTAATAAAATGTACAATATAAATCTTCCTTCATAATTTTTATTAGTAAGGTTTATTTTTATATGCATATATATGTTTAGGTAACTTTGTCGGTATTGGGGGGGGGGGGCGGGGGGGCCCTGGCACATTATCTGCACAGGGGCCTTTTGCAGTCTGTGTCCGCCACTGATGGGGGCAGTATTATAGTAATTATATTCTTGTATATAGTGGCAGTATTAGGGCATGACCACACATGGCGGAATTCCTCCGCAACTGTCCGCATCAATGCCGCACCTAATCCGGGTTGCGGATTACGGCTGCGGATCTGCACAAAATGTGCAGAAAATTGATGCGGACTAGCTGCTGCGGACTGCGGGAAAAGTGCTTCCCTTCTCCCTATCAGTGCAGGATAGAGAGAAGGGACAGCACTTTCCCTAGTGATAGTAAAAGAAATTCATACTTACCGCCCGTTGTCTTTATGACGCGTCCCTCCTTCGGCATCCAGCCCGACCTCCCTGGATGACGCGCCAGTCCATGTGACCGCTGCAGCCTGTGCTTGGCCTGTGATTGGCTGCAGCCGTCACTTACACTGAAACGTCATCCTGGGAGGCCGGACTGGAGACAGACGCAGGGAGTTCTCGGTAAGTACGAACTTCATTTTTTTTTACAGATACATGTATATTGGGATCGGTAGTCACTGTCCCGGGTGCAGAAACAGTTACTGCCGATCGCTTAACTCTTTCAGCACCCTGGACAGTGACTATTTACTGACGTCTCCTAGCAACGCTCCCGTCATTACGGGAGCCCCATTGACTTCCTCAGTCTGGCTGTAGACCTAGAAATACATAGGTCCAGCCAGAATGAAGAAATGTCAAGTTAAAAAAGCAAGACGCATCCGCAGCACACATGACATGTGCATGACAGCTGCGGACTTCATTGCGGAACTTTGAATCTCCATTGAAGTCAATGGAGAAATTCCGCCATGAGTCCGCCACTGCTCCGCAACAGACAGAGCATGCTGCGGACACCAAATTCCGCTCCGCAGCCTATGCTCCGCAGCGGAATTGTACGCATCGTGTAAACGAACACTGCTAAATTAAAGTGAAAGTCAATGGAGAAACGGCTCCGCTGCGGAATAACGCTGCGGAGTGTCCGCAGCGGAATTTAAGTGAAATTCCGCCATGTGTGAACCCGCCCTTATAGTAGTTATATTCTTGTATATAGGGGGGCAGTATTATAGTAGTTATATTCTTGTATATAGGGAGCAGTATTATAGTAGTTGTATTCTTGTATATAGTGGCAGTATTATAGTGGTTATATTCTTGTATATAGGGGGCAGTATTATAGTAGTTATATTCTTGTATATAGGGGCAGTATTATAGTAGTTATATTCTTGTATATAGGAGCAGTATTATAGTAGTTATATTCTTGTATATAGGAGCAGTATTATAGTAGTTATATTCTTGTATATAGGGGGCAGTATTATAGTAGTTATATTCTTGTATATAGGAGGCAGTATTATAGTAGTTATATTCTTGTATATAGGGGCAGTATTATAGTAGTTATATTCTTGTATATAGGGGCAGTATTATAGCAGTTATATTCTTATATATAGGAGCAGTATTATAGTAGTTATATTCTTGTATATAGGGGGCAGTATTATAGTAGTTATATTCTTGTATATAGGGGGCAGTATTATAGTAGTTATATTCTTGTATATAGGGGGCAGTATTATAGTAGTTATATTTTTGTATATAGGGGCAGTATTATAGTAGTTATATTCTTGTATATAGGGGCAGTATTATAGTAGTTATATTCTTGTATATAGTGGGCAGTATTATAGTAGTTATATTCTTGTATATAGGAGCAGTATTATAGTAGTTATATTCTTGTATATAGGGGGCAGTATTAGGGCATGACCACACGTGGCGGATTTCCTCCGCAACTGTCCGCATCAATGCCGCACCTAATCCGGGTTGCGGATTACGGCTGCGGATCTGCACAAAATGTGCAGAAAATTGATGCGGACTAGCTGCTGCGGACTGCGGGAAAAGTGCTTCCCTTCTCCCTATCAGTGCAGGATAGAGAGAAGGGACAGCACTTTCCCTAGTGAAAGTAAACAAATTTCATACTTACCGGCCGTTGTCTTGGTGACGCGTCCCTCTTTCGGCATCCGGCCCGACCTCCCTGGATGACGCGCCAGTCCATGTGACCGCTGCAGCCTGTGCTTGGCCTGTGATTGGCTGCAGCCGTCACTTACACTGAATCGTCATCCTGGGAGGCCGGACTGGAGACAGACGCAGGGAGTTCTCGGTAAGTATGAACTTATATATTTTTTTACAGATACATGTATATTGTTATCGGTAGTCACTGTCCCGGGTGCAGAAACAGTTACTGCCGATCGCTTAACTCTTTCAGCACCCTGGACAGTGACTATTTACTGACGTCTCCTAGCAACGCTCCCGTCATTACGGGAGCCCCATTGACTTCCTCAGTCTGGCTGTAGACCTAGAAATACATAGGTCCAGCCAGAATGAAGAAATGTCAAGTTAAAAAAGCAAGACGCATCCGCAGCACACATGACATGTGCATGACAGCTGCGGACTTCATTGCGGAACTTTGAATCTCCATTGAAGTCAATGGAGAAATTCCGCCATGAGTCCGCCACTGCTCCGCAACAGACAGAGCATGCTGCGGACACCAAATTCCGCTCCGCAGCCTATGCTCCGCAGCGGAATTTTACGCCTCGTCTAAACGAACACTGCTAAATTAAAGTGTAAGTCATTGGACAAACGGCTCCGCTGCGGATTAACGCTGCGGAGTGTCCGCAGCGGAATTTAAGTGAAATTCCGCCACGTGTGAACCCAGCCTAATAGTAGTTATATTCTTGTATATAGGAGGCAGTATTATAGTAGTTATATTCTAGTATATAGGAGGCAGTATTATAGTAGTTATATTCTTGTAAATAGGGGCAGTATTATAGTAGTTATATTCTTGTATATAGGGGCAGTATTATAGTAGTTATATTCTTGTATATAGGGGCAGTATTATAGTAGTTATATTCTTGTATATAGGGGCAGTATTATAGTAGTTATATTCTTGTATATAGGGGCAGTATTATAGTAGT